>NW_026783267.1:600000-811000 GCF_949774975.1 Lagenorhynchus albirostris
CTGTTTGTAATTCAGTTCCTGTGTAGCCAAGTTTACATTCCGTGTATTAGTGATATCTTATGATGTTTCTTTTTCTGTGTGACTTATTTCAGTTAGAATCATCATACCTGAATCCACTCATTATGCTGCTACGGGCCTGATGACATAGATTTCATTGCTGAGTGATACTGCATTGTACGTAAGTACCACAACTTCTTTATCCATTTTTCACTTTCTGCGATATTGAACTTGTACCGTAAACCAGGTTCTTGTAAACAGAGCCGTCCCAACATTTGGGGTGGCTGTGTCTTTTGATTTTAATTTCCCTAAGCTATAGGACCATAAGTGGAAGTGCCCTAGGCTCTGTTGCTTTGATTTTTAGATGTTTCAGGAAACACCATACACTTCTCCCGAGTGGCTGTTGGCAATTGACATCCCGCCCATCAGCATAACAAGGCTCCCAGTTCTCCATGGCCTGTCCTGCCTTTCTGGATTTTACACTTTTTTCAGATGGCCCTTTTGACCGGGGGGAAGTGAGACTTCACTGTAGTGCAGATTTCCTTTGCAAGCTTGCTTGGTTGGCCAAAAAGGGCGTATGCGTTTTTTCCTGAATATATTCAGGAAAAAACGCATACGCCCTTTTTGGCCAAGTGCATCATTGTGGACGTTCTGCCTCTTTTCCTATGCTTTAAATGCAATTCCAGTCTACCTCCTGAAATCGGTTTCCTGCAATTCTGCCCCGCTTTCAAGTCCTCTTGGCAGCCTTACTTCAGTATATTTTTGGACGATAGCTGTCATTTATAACTCTGCAGGTTTGTGAATTACAGTGCCCCTGAGCTCCTTTCTTCAACTCGCTTTCTCGTGAGCTGGCCGCATCACCGCAGGATTGCTTCAGGCCCTAATCTGGTTCCGGCACGGCACGCTGAGCCTTTGGTTAATTCCTCTTCCTGGTGGGAAATGAGAGTTAAATTTGCCCGTCCAGACACCTCCAGCTAGTCTGTCATTGGTTCTGCCTATTCCTGTTCATCTTCCGCAGAAATTGCAAACTGGGCCAAACAGGAGGTTAAAGGCACTGACTCTCCAAGTCGGGAGAGTGTTAGTAAAGCGTCTGGAATGTTGCACCCGAGTACCAGGGGACGAAAACTGACACATATTGGAACACGTCTCCCGATCACACGGTTGATCATACTCTGGGTTCCACATGCATGTTTTAGCTGAAGGAAGAATACCTTAAACCTGGAGAGTTGAGACCCGTGGAATGGGTACCATGCAATATGAATTCAAAGGGTCTTCATTTGCTCACCGAACTTCTCCAATCCTATCACTGCTGCGTTTATGCCCCTGTACACACACTTGATTCTCTTTCAGAGACATAGCAATCCATAGGTTTTAAGATACTTCCTAGTCAGGTACACTCTTAGGCATTTAATTTGGGGTTTTGAGTCCATTTCGTTGAGCAAGGAGTAGCTCTTGTCTATTCCATATTTGGCTTAAGGAACTTTATCTGTGCTCATTTCAATCTCTGGTTTTATGCAGCACCCCAACTCACCTTTCCCCTTAAGCAAGCATAAGTTGGTTTTCTAAATTTGAGACCCTGTTCTGTTTTGTAATTCAGTTCCTATGTAGCCAAGTTTACATTCCGTGTATTAGTGATATCTTATGATGTTTCTTTTCCTGTGTGACTTATTTCAGTTAGAATCATCATACCTGAATCCACTCATTATGCTGCTACGGGCCTGATGACATAGATTTCATTGCTGAGTGATACTGCATTGTACGTAAGTACCACAACTTCTTTATCCATTTTTCACTTTCTGCGATATTGAACTTGTACCGTAAACCAGGTTCTTGTAAACAGAGCCGTCCCAACCTTTGGGGTGGCTGTGTCTTTTTGATTTTAATTTCCCTAAGCTATAGGACCATAAGTGGAAGTGCCCTAGGCTCTGTTGCTTTGTTTTTTAGATGTTTCAGGAAACACCATACACTTCTCCCGAGTGGCTGTTGGCAATTTACATCCCGCCCATCAGCATAACAAGGCTCCCAGTTCTCCATGGCCTGTCCTGCCTTTCTGGATTTTACACTTTTTTCAGATGGCCCTTTTGACCGGGGGGAAGTGAGACTTCACTGTAGTGCAGATTTCCTTTGCAAGCTTGCTTGGTTGGCCAAAAAGGGCGTATGCGTTTTTTCCTGAATATATTCAGGAAAAAACGCATACGCCCTTTTTGGCCAAGTGCATCATTGTGGACGTTCTGCCTCTTTTCCTATGCTTTAAATGCAATTCCAGTCTACCTCCTGAAATCGGTTTCCTGCAATTCTGCCCCGCTTTCAAGTCCTCTTGGCAGCCTTACTTCAGTATATTTTTGGACGATAGCTGTCATTTATAACTCTGCAGGTTTGTGAATTACAGTGCCCCTGAGCTCCTTTCTTCAACTCGCTTTGTCGTGAGCTGGCCGCAACACCGCAGGATGGCTTTAGGCCCTAATCTGGTTCCGGCACGGCACGCTGAGCCTTTGGTTAATTCCTCTTCCTGGTGGGAAATGAGAGTTAAATTTGCCCGTCCAGACACCTCCAGCTAGTCTGTCATTGGTTCTGCCTATTCCTGTTCATCTTCCGCAGAAATTGCAAACTGGGCCAAACAGGAGGTTAAAGGCACTGACTCTCCAAGTCGGGAGAGTGTTAGTAAAGCGTCTGGAATGTTGCACCCGAGTACCAGGGGACGAAAACTGACACATATTGGAACACGTCTCCCGATCACACGGTTGATCATACTCTGGGTTCCACATGCATGTTTTAGCTGAAGGAAGAATACCTTAAACCTGGAGAGTTGAGACCCGTGGAATGGGTACCATGCAATATGAATTCAAAGGGTCTTCATTTGCTCACCGAACTTCTCCAATCCTATCACTGCTGCGTTTATGCCCCTGTACACACACTTGATTCTCTTTCAGAGACATAGCAATCCATAGGTTTTAAGATACTTCCTAGTCAGGAACACTCTTAGGCATTTAATTTGGGGTGTTGAGTCCATTTCGTTGAGCAAGGAGTAGCTCTTGTCTATTCCATATTTGGCTTAAGGAACTTTATCTGTGCTCATTTCAATCTCTGGTTTTATGCAGCACCCCAACTCACCTTTCCCCTTAAGCAAGCATAAGTTGGGTTTCTAAATTTGAGACCGTGTTCTGTTTTGTAATTCAGTTCCTGTGTAGCCAAGTTTACATTCCGTGTATTAGTGATATCTTATGATGTTTCTTTTTCTGTGTGACTTATTTCAGTTAGAATCATCATACCTGAATCCACTCATTATGCTGCTACGGGCCTGATGACATAGATTTCATTGCTGAGTGATACTGCATTGTACGTAAGTACCACAACTTCTTTATCCATTTTTCACTTTCTGCGATATTGAACTTGTACCGTAAACCAGGTTCTTGTAAACAGAGCCGTCCCAACCTTTGGGGTGGCTGTGTCTTTTTGATTTTAATTTCCCTAAGCTATAGGACCATAAGTGGAAGTGCCCTAGGCTCTGTTGCTTTGATTTTTAGATGTTTCAGGAAACACCATACACTTCTCCCGAGTGGCTGTTGGCAATTGACATCCCGCCCATCAGCATAACAAGGCTCCCAGTTCTCCATGGCCTGTCCTGCCTTTCTGGATTTTACACTTTTTTCAGATGGCCCTTTTGACCGGGGGGAAGTGAGACTTCATTGTAGTGCAGATTTCCTTTGCAAGCTTGCTTGGTTGGCCAAAAAGGGCGTATGTGTTTTTTCCTGAATATATTCAGGAAAAAACGCATACGCCCTTTTTGGCCAAGTGCATCATTGTGGACGTTCTGCCTCTTTTCCTATGCTTTCAATGCAATTCCAGTCTACCTCCTGAGATAGGTTTCCTGCAATTCTGCCCCGCTTTCAAGTCCTCTTGGCAGCCTTACTTCAGTATATTTTTGGACGATAGCTGTCATTTATAACTCTGCAGGTTTGTGAATTACAGTGCCCCTGAGCTCCTTTCTTCAACTCGCTTTCTCGTGAGCTGGCCGCAACACCGCAAGATGGCTTCAGGCCCTAATCTGGTTCCGGCACGGCACGCTGAGCCTTTGGTTAATTCCTCTTCCTGGTGGGAAATGAGAGTTAAATTTGCCCGTCCAGACACCTCCAGCTAGTCTGTCATTGGTTCTCCCTATTCCTGTTCATCTTCCGCAGAAATTGCAAACTGGGCCAAACAGGAGGTTAAAGGCACTGACTCTCCAAGTCGGGAGAGTGTTAGTAAAGCGTCTGGAATGTTGCACCCGAGTACCAGGGGACGAAAACTGACACATATTGGAACACGTCTCCCGATCACACGGTTGATCATACTCTGGCTTCCAAATGCATGTTTTAGCTGAAGGAAGAATACCTTAAACCTGGAGAGTTGAGACCCGTGGAATGGGTACCATGCAATATGACTTCAAAGGGTCTTCATTTGCTCACTGAACCTCTCCAATCCTATCACTGCTGCGTTTATGCCCCTGCACACTCGCTTGATTCTCTTTCGGAGACATAGCAATCCATAGGTTTTAAGATACTTCCTAGTCAGGTACATTCTTAGGTGTTTAATATGGGGTGTTGAATCCATTTCGTTGAGCAAGGAGTAGCTCTTGTCTATTCCATATTTGGCTTAAGGAACTTTATCTGTGCTCATTTCAATCTCTGGTTTTATGCAGCACCCCAACTCACCTTTCCCCTTAAGCAAGCATAAGTTGGTTTTCTAAATTTGAGACCCTGTTCTGTTTTGTAATTCAGTTCCTATGTAGCCAAGTTTACATTCCGTGTATTAGTGATATCTTATGATGTTTCTTTTCCTGTGTGACTTATTTCAGTTAGAATCATCATACCTGAATCCACTCATTATGCTGCTACGGGCCTGATGACATAGATTTCATTGCTGAGTGATACTGCATTGTACGTAAGTACCACAACTTCTTTATCCATTTTTCACTTTCTGCGATATTGAACTTGTACCGTAAACCAGGTTCTTGTAAACAGAGCCGTCCCAACCTTTGGGGTGGCTGTGTCTTTTTGATTTTAATTTCCCTAAGCTATAGGACCATAAGTGGAAGTGCCCTAGGCTCTGTTGCTTTGTTTTTTAGATGTTTCAGGAAACACCATACACTTCTCCCGAGTGGCTGTTGGCAATTTACATCCCGCCCATCAGCATAACAAGGCTCCCAGTTCTCCATGGCCTGTCCTGCCTTTCTGGATTTTACACTTTTTTCAGATGGCCCTTTTGACCGGGGGGAAGTGAGACTTCACTGTAGTGCAGATTTCCTTTGCAAGCTTGCTTGGTTGGCCAAAAAGGGCGTATGCGTTTTTTCCTGAATATATTCAGGAAAAAACGCATACGCCCTTTTTGGCCAAGTGCATCATTGTGGACGTTCTGCCTCTTTTCCTATGCTTTAAATGCAATTCCAGTCTACCTCCTGAAATCGGTTTCCTGCAATTCTGCCCCGCTTTCAAGTCCTCTTGGCAGCCTTACTTCAGTATATTTTTGGACGATAGCTGTCATTTATAACTCTGCAGGTTTGTGAATTACAGTGCCCCTGAGCTCCTTTCTTCAACTCGCTTTGTCGTGAGCTGGCCGCAACACCGCAGGATGGCTTTAGGCCCTAATCTGGTTCCGGCACGGCACGCTGAGCCTTTGGTTAATTCCTCTTCCTGGTGGGAAATGAGAGTTAAATTTGCCCGTCCAGACACCTCCAGCTAGTCTGTCATTGGTTCTCCCTATTCCTGTTCAACTTCCACAGAAATTGCAAACTGGGCCAAACAGGAGGTTAAAGGCACTGACTCTCCAAGTCGGGAGAGTGTTAGTAAAGCGTCTGGAATGTTGCACCCGAGTACCAGGGGACGAAAACTGACACATATTGGAACACGTCGCCCGATCACACGGTTGATCATACTCTGGGTTCCACATGCATGTTTTAGCTGAAGGAAGAATGCCTTAAACCTGGAGAGTTGAGACCCGTGGAATGGGTACCATGCAATATGATTTCAAAGGGTCTTCATTTGCTCACCGAACTTCTCCAATCCTATCACTGCTGCGTTTATGCCCCTGAACACACGCTTGATTCTTTTTCGGAGACATAGCAATCCATAGGTTTTAAGATACTTCCTAGTCAGGTACACTCGTAGACATTTAATATGGGGTGTTGAGTCCATTTCGTTGAGCAAGGAGTAGCTCTTGTCTATTCCATATTTGGCTTAAGGAACTTTATCTGTGCTCATTTCAATCTCTGGTTTTATGCAGCACCCCAACTCACCTTTCCCCTTAAGCAAGCATAAGTTGGGTTTCTAAATTTGAGACCCTGTTCTGTTTGTAATTCAGTTCCTGTGTAGCCAAGTTTACATTCCGTGTAGTAGTGATATCTTATGATGTTTCTTTTTCTGTGTGACTTATTTCAGTTAGAATCATCATACCTGAATCCACTCATTATGCTGCTACGGGCCTGATGACATAGATTTCATTGCTGAGTGATACTGCATTGTACGTAAGTACCACAACTTCTTTATCCATTTTTCACTTTCTGCGATATTGAACTTGTACCGTAAACCAGGTTCTTGTAAACAGAGCCGTCCCAACATTTGGGGTGGCTGTGTCTTTTTGATTTTAATTTCCCTAAGCTATAGGACCATAAGTGGAAGTGCCCTAGGCTCTATTGCTTTGATTTTTAGATGTTTCAGGAAACACCATACACTTCTCCCGAGTGGTTGTTGGCAATTGACATCCCGCCCATCAGCATAACAAGGCTCCCAGTTCTCCATGGCCTGTCCTGCCTTTCTGGATTTTACACATTTTTCAGATGGCCCTTTTGACCGGGGGGAAGTGAGACTTCATTGTAGTGCAGATTTCCTTTGCAAGCTTGCTTGGTTGGCCAAAAAGGGCGTTTGCGTTTTTTTCCTGAATATATTCAGGAAAAAACGCATACGCACTTTTTGGCCAAGTGCATCATTGTGGACGTTCTGCCTCTTTTCCTATGCTTTAAATGCAATTCCAGTCTACCTCCTGAAATCGGTTTCCTGCAATTCTGCCCCGCTTTCAAGTCCTCTTGGCAGCCTTACTTCAGTATATTTTTGGACGATAGCTGTCATTTATAACTCTGCAGGTTTGTGAATTACAGTGCCCCTGAGCTCCTTTCTTCAACTCGCTTTCTCGTGAGCTGGCCGCAACACCGCAGGATGGCCTCAGGCCCTAATCTGGTTCCGGCACGGCACGCTGAGCCTTTGGTTAATTCCTCTTCCTGGTGGGAAATGAGAGTTAAATTTGCCCGTCCAGACACCTCCAGCTAGTCTGTCATTGGTTCTCCCTATTCCTGTTCATCTTCCACAGAAATTGCAAACTGGGCCAAACAGGAGGTTAAAGCCACTGACTCTCCAAGTCGGGAGAGTGTTAGTAAAGCGTCTGGAATGTTGCACCCGAGTACCAGGGGACGAAAACTGACACATATTGGAACACGTCGCCCGATCACACGGTTGATCATACTCTGGGTTCCACATGCATGTTTTAGCTGAAGGAAGAATGCCTTAAACCTGGAGAGTTGAGACCCGTGGAATGGGTACCATGCAATATGACTTCAAAGGGTCTTCATTTGCTCACCGAACTTCTCCAATCCTATCACTGCTGCGTTTATGCCCCTGAACACACGCTTGATTCTTTTTCGGAGACATAGCAATCCATAGGTTTTAAGATACTTCCTAGTCAGGTACACTCTTAGACATTTAATATGGGGTGTTGAGTCCATTTCGTTGAGCAAGGAGTAGCTCTTGTCTATTCCATATTTGGCTTAAGGAACTTTATCTGTGCTCATTTCAATCTCTGGTTTTATGCAGCACCCCAACTCACCTTTCCCCTTAAGCAAGCATAAGTTGGGTTTCTAAATTTGAGAACCTGTTCTGTTTGTAATTCAGTTCCTGTGTAGCCAAGTTTACATTCCGTGTATTAGTGATATCTTATGATGTTTCTTTTTCTGTGTGACTTATTTCAGTTAGAATCATCATACCTGAATCCACTCATTATGCTGCTACGGGCCTGATGACATAGATTTCATTGCTGAGTGATACTGCATTGTACGTAAGTACCACAACTTCTTTATCCATTTTTCACTTTCTGCGATATTGAACTTGTACCGTAAACCAGGTTCTTGTAAACAGAGCCGTCCCAACATTTGGGGTGGCTGTGTCTTTTTGATTTTAATTTCCCTAAGCTATAGGACCATAAGTGGAAGTGCCCTAGGCTCTGTTGCTTTGTTTTTTAGATGTTTCAGGAAACACCATACACTTCTCCCGAGTGGCTGTTGGCAATTGACATCCCGCCCATCAGCATAACAAGGCTCCCAGTTCTCCATGGCCTGTCCTGCCTTTCTGGATTTTACACTTTTTTCAGATGGCCCTTTTGACCGGGGGGAAGTGAGACTTCATTGTAGTGCAGATTTCCTTTGCAAGCTTGCTTGGTTGGCCAAAAAGGGCGTATGCGTTTTTTCCTGAATATATTCAGGAAAAAACGCATACGCCCTTTTTGGCCAAGTGCATCATTGTGGACGTTCTGCCTCTTTTCCTATGCTTTCAATGCAATTCCAGTCTACCTCCTGAAATCGGTTTCCTGCAATTCTGCCCCGCTTTCAAGTCCTCTTGGCAGCCTTACTTCAGTATATTTTTGGACGATAGCTGTCATTTATAACTCTGCAGGTTTGTGAATTACAGTGCCCCTGAGCTCCTTTCTTCAACTCGCTTTCTTGTGAGCTGGCCGCAACACCGCAGGATGGCTTCAGGCCCTAATCTGGTTCCGGCACGGCACGCTGAGCCTTTGGTTAATTCCTCTTCCTGGTGGGAAATGAGAGTTAAATTTGCCCGTCCAGACACCTCCAGCTAGTCTGTCATTGGTTCTCCCTATTCCTGTTCATCTTCCGCAGAAATTGCAAACTGGGCCAAACAGGAGGTTAAAGGCACTGACTCTCCAAGTCGGGAGAGTGTTAGTAAAGCGTCTGGAATGTTGCACCCGAGTACCAGGGGACGAAAACTGACACATATTGGAACACGTCGCCCGATCACACGGTTGATCATACTCTGGGTTCCACATGCATGTTTTAGCTGAAGGAAGAATGCCTTAAACCTGGAGAGTTGAGACCCGTGGAATGGGTACCATGCAATATGACTTCAAAGGGTCTTCATTTGCTCACCGAACTTCTCCAATCCTATCACTGCTGCGTTTATGCCCCTGAACACACGCTTGATTCTTTTTCGGAGACATAGCAATCCATAGGTTTTAAGATACTTCCTAGTCAGGTACACTCTTAGACATTTAATATGGGGTGTTGAGTCCATTTCGTTGAGCAAGGAGTAGCTCTTGTCTATTCCATATTTGGCTTAAGGAACTTTATCTGTGCTCATTTCAATCTCTGGTTTTATGCAGCACCCCAACTCACCTTTCCCCTTAAGCAAGCATAAGTTGGGTTTCTAAATTTGAGAACCTGTTCTGTTTGTAATTCAGTTCCTGTGTAGCCAAGTTTACATTCCGTGTATTAGTGATATCTTATGATGTTTCTTTTTCTGTGTGACTTATTTCAGTTAGAATCATCATACCTGAATCCACTCATTATGCTGCTACGGGCCTGATGACATAGATTTCATTGCTGAGTGATACTGCATTGTACGTAAGTACCACAACTTCTTTATCCATTTTTCACTTTCTGCGATATTGAACTTGTACCGTAAACCAGGTTCTTGTAAACAGAGCCGTCCCAATATTTGGGGTGGCTGTGTCTTTTTGATTTTAATTTCCCTAAGCTATAGGACCATAAGTGGAAGTGCCCTAGGCTCTGTTGCTTTGATTTTTAGATGTTTCAGGAAACACCATACACTTCTCCCGAGTGGCTGTTGGCAATTTACATCCCGCCCATCAGCATAACAAGGCTCCCAGTTCTCCATGGCCTGTCCTGCCTTTCTGGATTTTACACTTTTTTCAGATGGCCCTTTTGACCGGGGGGAAGTGAGACTTCATTGTAGTGCAGATTTCCTTTGCAAGCTTGCTTGGTTGGCCAAAAAGGGCGTATGCGTTTTTTCCTGAATATATTCAGGAAAAAACGCATACGCCCTTTTTGGCCAAGTGCATCATTGTGGACGTTCTGCCTCTTTTCCTATGCTTTAAATGCAATTCCAGTCTACCTCCTGAAATCGGTTTCCTGCAATTCTGCCCCGCTTTCAAGTCCTCTTGGCAGCCTTACTTCAGTATATTTTTGGACGATAGCTGTCATTTATAACTCTGCAGGTTTGTGAATTACAGTGCCCCTGAGCTCCTTTCTTCAACTCGCTTTCTTGTGAGCTGGCCGCAACACCGCAGGATGGCTTCAGGCCCTAATCTGGTTCCGGCACGGCACGCTGAGCCTTTGGTTAATTCCTCTTCCTGGTGGGAAATGAGAGTTAAATTTGCCCGTCCAGACACCTCCAGCTAGTCTGTCATTGGTTCTCCCTATTCCTGTTCATCTTCCGCAGAAATTGCAAACTGGGCCAAACAGGAGGTTAAAGGCACTGACTCTCCAAGTCGGGAGAATGTTAGTAAAGCGTCTGGAATGTTGCACCCGAGTACCAGGGGACGAAAACTGACACATATTGGAACACGTCTCCCGATCACACGGTTGATCATACTCTGGGTTCCACATGCATGTTTTAGCTGAAGGAAGAATACCTTCAACCTGGAGAGTTGAGACCCGTGGAATGGGTACCATGCAATATGACTTCAAAGGGTCTTCATTTGCTCACCGAACCTCTCCAATCCTATCACTGCTGCGATTATGCCCCTGCACACACGCTTGATTCTCTTTCGGAGACATAGCAATCCATAGGTTTTAAGATACTTCCTAGTCAGGTACATTCTTAGGTGTTTAATATGGGGTGTTGAATACATTTCATTGAGCAAGGAGTAGCTCTTGTCTATTCCATATTTGGCTTAAGGAACTTTATCTGTGCTCATTTCAATCTCTGGTTTTATGCAGCACCCCAACTCACCTTTCCCCTTAAGCAAGCATAAGTTGGGTTTCTCAATTTGAGACCCTCTTCTGTTTTGGAATTCAGTTCCTGTGTAGCCAAGTTTACATTCCGTGTATTAGTGATATCTTATGATGTTTCTTTTTCTGTGTGACTTATTTCATTTAGAATCATCATACCTGAATCCACTCATTATGCTGCTACGGGCCTGATGACATAGATTTCATTGCTGAGTGATACTGCATTGTACGTAAGTACCACAACTTCTTTATCCATTTTTCACTTTCTGCGATATTGAACTTGTACCGTAAACCAGGTTCTTGTAAACAGAGCCGTCCCAACATTTGGGGTGGCTGTGTCTTTTTGATTTTAATTTCCCTAAGCCATAGGACCATAAGTGGAAGTGCCCTAGGCTCTGTTGCTTTGTTTTTTAGATGTTTCAGGAAACACCATACACTTCTGCCGAGTGGCTGTTGGCAATTTACATCCCGCCCATCAGCATAACAAGGCTCCCAGTTCTCCATGGCCTGTCCTGCCTTTCTGGATTTTACACTTTTTTCAGATGGCCCTTTTGACCGGGGGGAAGTGAGACTTCACTGTAGTGCAGATTTCCTTTGCAAGCTTGCTTGGTTGGCCAAAAAGGGCGTATGCGTTTTTTCCTGAATATATTCAGGAATAAACGCATACGCCCTTTTTGGCCAAGTGCATCATTGTGGACGTTCTGCCTCTTTTCCTATGCTTTCAATGCAATTCCAGTCTACCTCCTGAAATCGGTTTCCTGCAATTCTGCCCCGCTTTCAAGTCCTCTTGGCAGCCTTACTTCAGTATATTTTTGGACGATAGCTGTCATTTATAACTCTGCAGGTTTGTGAATTACAGTGCCCCTGAGCTCCTTTCTTCAACTCGCTTTGTCGTGAGCTGGCCGCAACACCGCAGGATGGCTTCAGGCCCTAATCTGGTTCCGGCACGGCACGCTGAGCCTTTGGTTAATTCCTCTTCCTGGTGGGAAATGAGAGTTAAATTTGCCAGTCCAGACACCTCCAGCTAGTCTGTCATTGGTTCTCCCTATTCCTGTTCATCTTCCGCAGAAATTGCAAACTGGGCCAAACAGGAGGTTAAAGGCACTGACTCTCCAAGTTGGGAGAATGTTAGTAAAGCGTCTGGAATGTTGCACCCGAGTGCCAGGGGACGAAAACTGACACATATTGGAACACGTCTCCCAATCACACGGTTGATCATACTCTGGGTTCCACATGCATGTTTTAGCTGAAGGAAGAATACCTTAAACCTGGAGAGTTGAGACCCGTGGAATGGGTACCATGCAATATGAATTCAAAGGGTCTTCATTTGCTCACCGAACCTCTCCAATCCTATCACTGCTGCGATTATGCCCCTGCACACACGCTTGATTCTCTTTCGGAGACATAGCAATCCATAGGTTTTAAGATACTTCCTAGTCAGGTACATTCTTAGGTGTTTAATATGGGGTGTTGAATCCATTTCGTTGAGCAAGGAGTAGCTCTTGTCTATTCCATATTTGGCTTAAGGAACTTTATCTGTGCTCATTTCAATCTCTGGTTTTATGCAGCACCCCAACTCACCTTTCCCCTTAAGCAAGCATAAGTTGGGTTTCTAAATTTGAGACCCTCTTCTGTTTTGGAATTCAGTTCCTGTGTAGCCAAGTTTACATTCCGTGTATTAGTGATATCTTATGATGTTTCTTTTTCTGTGTGACTTATTTCAGTTAGAATCATCATACCTAATCCACTCATTATGCTGCTACGGGCCTGATGACATAGATTTCATTGCTGAGTGATACTGCATTGTACGTAAGTACCACAACTTCTTTATCCATTTTTCACTTTCTGCGATATTGAACTTGTACCGTAAACCAGGTTCTTGTAAACAGAGCCGTCCCAACATTTGGGGTGGCTGTGTCTTTTTGATTTTAATTTCCCTAAGCTATAGGACCATAAGTGGAAGTGCCCTAGGCTCTGTTGCTTTGATTTTTAGATGTTTCAGGAAACACCATACACTTCTCCCGAGTGGCTGTTGGCAATTTACATCCCGCCCATCAGCATAACAAGGCTCCCAGTTCTCCATGGCCTGTCCTGCCTTTCTGGATTTTACACTTTTTTCAGATGGCCCTTTTGACCGGGGGGAAGTGAGACTTCATTGTAGTGCAGATTTCCTTTGCAAGCTTGCTTGGTTGGCCAAAAAGGGCGTATGCGTTTTTTCCTGAATATATTCAGGAAAAAACGCATACGCCCTTTTTGGCCAAGTGCATCATTGTGGACGTTCTGCCTCTTTTCCTATGCTTTCAATGCAATTCCAGTCTACCTCCTGAAATCGGTTTCCTGCAATTCTGCCCCGCTTTCAAGTCCTCTTGGCAGCCTTACTTCAGTATATTTTTGGACGATAGCTGTCATTTATAACTCTGCAGGTTTGTGAATTACAGTGCCCCTGAGCTCCTTTCTTCAACTCGCTTTCTTGTGAGCTGGCCGCAACACCACAGGATGGCTTCAGGCCCTAATCTGGTTCCGGCACGGCACGCTGAGCCTTTGGTTAATTCCTCTTCCTGGTGGGAAATGAGAGTTAAATTTGCCCGTCCAGACACCTCCAGCTAGTCTGTCATTGGTTCTCCCTATTCCTGTTCATCTTCCACAGAAATTGCAAACTGGGCCAAACAGGAGGTTAAAGGCACTGACTCTCCAAGTCGGGAGAGTGTTAGTAAAGCGTCTGGAATCTTGCACCCGAGTACCAGGGAACGAAAACTGACACATATTAGAACACGTCTCCCGATCACACGGTTGATCATACTCTGGGTTCCACATGCATGTTTTAGCTGAAGGAAGAATACCTTAAACCTGGAGAGTTGAGACCCGTGGAATGGGTACCATGCAATATGACTTCAAAGGGTCTTCATTTGCTCACCGAACTTCTCCAATCCTATCACTGCTGCGTTTATGTCCCTGTACACACGCTTGATTCTTTTTCGGAGACATAGCAATCCATAGGTTTTAAGATACTTCCTAGTCAGGTACACTCTTAGGCATTTAATATGGGGTGTTGAGTCCATTTCGTTGAGCAAGGAGTAGCTCTTGTCTATTCCATATTTGGCTTAAGGAACTTTATCTGTGCTCATTTCAATCTCTGGTTTTATGCAGCACCCCAACCCACCTTTCCCCTTAAGCAAGCATAAGTTGTTTTTCTACATTTGAGATCGTGTTCTGTTTGTAATTCAGTTCCTGTGTAGCCAAGTTTACATTCCGTGTATTAGTGATATCTTATGATGTTTCTTTTTCTGTGTGACTTATTTCAGTTAGAATCATCATACCTGAATCCACTCATTATGCTGCTACGGGCCTGATGACATAGATTTCATTGCTGAGTGATACTGCATTGTACGTAAGTACCACAACTTCTTTATCCATTTTTCACTTTCTGCGATATTGAACTTGTACCGTAAACCAGGTTCTTGTAAACAGAGCCGTCCCAACATTTGGGGTGGCTGTGTCTTTTTGATTTTAATTTCCCTAAGCTATAGGACCATAAGTGGAAGTGCCCTAGGCTCTGTTGCTTTGATTTTTAGATGTTTCAGGAAACACCATACACTTCTCCCGAGTGGCTGTTGGCAATTTACATCCCGCCCATCAGCATAACAAGGCTCCCAGTTCTCCATGGCCTGTCCTGCCTTTCTGGATTTTACACTTTTTTCAGATGGCCCTTTTGACCGGGGGGAAGTGAGACTTCATTGTAGTGCAGATTTCCTTTGCAAGCTTGCTTGGTTGGCCAAAAAGGGCGTATGCGTTTTTTCCTGAATATATTCAGGAAAAAACGCATACGCACTTTTTGGCCAAGTGCATCATTGTGGACGTTCTGCCTCTTTTCCTATGCTTTAAATGCAATTCCAGTCTACCTCCTGAAATCGGTTTCCTGCAATTCTGCCCCGCTTTCAAGTCCTCTTGGCAGCCTTACTTCAGTATATTTTTGGACGATAGCTGTCATTTATAACTCTGCAGGTTTGTGAATTACAGTGCCCCTGAGCTCCTTTCTTCAACTCGCTTTCTTGTGAGCTGGCCGCAACACCGCAGGATGGCTTCAGGCCCTAATCTGGTTCCGGCACGGCACGCTGAGCCTTTGGTTAATTCCTCTTCCTGGTGGGAAATGAGAGTTAAATTTGCCCGTCCAGACACCTCCAGCTAGTCTGTCATTGTTTCTCCCTATTCCTGTTCATCTTCCGCAGAAATTGCAAACTGGGCCAAACAGGAGGTTAAAGGCACTGACTCTCCAAGTCGGGAGAATGTTAGTAAAGCGTCTGGAATGTTGCACCCGAGTACCAGGGGACGAAAACTGACACATATTGGAACACGTCTCCCGATCACACGGTTGATCATACTCTGGGTTCCACATGCATGTTTTAGCTGAAGGAAGAATACCTTCAACCTGGAGAGTTGAGACCCGTGGAATGGGTACCATGCAATATGACTTCAAAGGGTCTTCATTTGCTCACCGAACCTCTCCAATCCTATCACTGCTGCGATTATGCCCCTGCACACACGCTTGATTCTCTTTCGGAGACATAGCAATCCATAGGTTTTAAGATACTTCCTAGTCAGGTACATTCTTAGGTGTTTAATATGGGGTGTTGAATACATTTCATTGAGCAAGGAGTAGCTCTTGTCTATTCCATATTTGGCTTAAGGAACTTTATCTGTGCTCATTTCAATCTCTGGTTTTATGCAGCACCCCAACTCACCTTTCCCCTTAAGCAAGCATAAGTTGGGTTTCTCAATTTGAGACCCTCTTCTGTTTTGGAATTCAGTTCCTGTGTAGCCAAGTTTACATTCCGTGTATTAGTGATATCTTATGATGTTTCTTTTTCTGTGTGACTTATTTCAGTTAGAATCATCATACCTGAATCCACTCATTATGCTGCTACGGGCCTGATGACATAGATTTCATTGCTGAGTGATACTGCATTGTACGTAAGTACCACAACTTCTTTATCCATTTTTCACTTTCTGCGATATTGAACTTGTACCGTAAACCAGGTTCTTGTAAACAGAGCCGTCCCAACATTTGGGGTGGCTGTGTCTTTTTGATTTTAATTTCCCTAAGCCATAGGACCATAAGTGGAAGTGCCCTAGGCTCTGTTGCTTTGTTTTTTAGATGTTTCAGGAAACACCATACACTTCTCCCGAGTGGCTGTTGGCAATTTACATCCCGCCCATCAGCATAACAAGGCTCCCAGTTCTCCATGGCCTGTCCTGCCTTTCTGGATTTTACACTTTTTTCAGATGGCCCTTTTGACCGGGGGGAAGTGAGACTTCACTGTAGTGCAGATTTCCTTTGCAAGCTTGCTTGGTTGGCCAAAAAGGGCGTATGCGTTTTTTCCTGAATATATTCAGGAATAAACGCATACGCCCTTTTTGGCCAAGTGCATCATTGTGGACGTTCTGCCTCTTTTCCTATGCTTTCAATGCAATTCCAGTCTACCTCCTGAAATCGGTTTCCTGCAATTCTGCCCCGCTTTCAAGTCCTCTTGGCAGCCTTACTTCAGTATATTTTTGGACGATAGCTGTCATTTATAACTCTGCAGGTTTGTGAATTACAGTGCCCCTGAGCTCCTTTCTTCAACTCGCTTTGTCGTGAGCTGGCCGCAACACCGCAGGATGGCTTCAGGCCCTAATCTGGTTCCGGCACGGCACGCTGAGCCTTTGGTTAATTCCTCTTCCTGGTGGGAAATGAGAGTTAAATTTGCCAGTCCAGACACCTCCAGCTAGTCTGTCATTGGTTCTCCCTATTCCTGTTCATCTTCCACAGAAATTGCAAACTGGGCCAAACAGGAGGTTAAAGGCACTGACTCTCCAAGTTGGGAGAGTGTTAGTAAAGCGTCTGGAATGTTGCACCCGAGTGCCAGGGGACGAAAACTGACACATATTGGAACACGTCTCCCAATCACACGGTTGATCATACTCTGGGTTCCACATGCATGTTTTAGCTGAAGGAAGAATACCTTAAACCTGGAGAGTTGAGACCCGTGGAATGGGTACCATGCAATATGAATTCAAAGGGTCTTCATTTGCTCACCGAACCTCTCCAATCCTATCACTGCTGCGATTATGCCCCTGCACACACGCTTGATTCTCTTTCGGAGACATAGCAATCCATAGGTTTTAAGATACTTCCTAGTCAGGTACATTCTTAGGTGTTTAATATGGGGTGTTGAATCCATTTCGTTGAGCAAGGAGTAGCTCTTGTCTATTCCATATTTGGCTTAAGGAACTTTATCTGTGCTCATTTCAATCTCTGGTTTTATGCAGCACCCCAACTCACCTTTCCCCTTAAGCAAGCATAAGTTGGGTTTCTAAATTTGAGACCCTCTTCTGTTTTGGAATTCAGTTCCTGTGTAGCCAAGTTTACATTCCGTGTATTAGTGATATCTTATGATGTTTCTTTTTCTGTGTGACTTATTTCAGTTAGAATCATCATACCTAATCCACTCATTATGCTGCTACGGGCCTGATGACATAGATTTCATTGCTGAGTGATACTGCATTGTACGTAAGTACCACAACTTCTTTATCCATTTTTCACTTTCTGCGATATTGAACTTGTACCGTAAACCAGGTTCTTGTAAACAGAGCCGTCCCAACATTTGGGGTGGCTGTGTCTTTTTGATTTTAATTTCCCTAAGCTATAGGACCATAAGTGGAAGTGCCCTAGGCTCTGTTGCTTTGATTTTTAGATGTTTCAGGAAACACCATACACTTCTCCAGAGTGGCTGTTTGCAATTTACATCCCGCCCATCAGCATAACAAGGCTCCCAGTTCTCCATGGCCTGTCCTGCCTTTCTGGATTTTACACTTTTTTCAGATGGCCCGTTTGACCGGGGGGAAGTGAGACTTCACTGTAGTGCAGATTTCCTTTGCAAGCTTGCTTGGTTGGCCAAAAAGGGCGTATGCGTTTTTTCCTGAATATATTCAGGAAAAAACGCATACGCCCTTTTTGGCCACGTGCATCATTGTGGACGTTCTGCCTCTTTTCCTATGCTTTAAATGCAATTCCAGTCTACCTCCTGAAATCGGTTTCCTGCAATTCTGCCCCGCTTTCAAGTCCTCTTGGCAGCCTTACTTCAGTATATTTTTGGACGATAGCTGTCATTTATAACTCTGCAGGTTTGTGAATTACAGTGCCCCTGAGCTCCTTTCTTCAACTCGCTTTGTCGTGAGATGGCCACAACACCGCAGGATGGCTTCAGGCCCTAATCTGGTTCCGGCACGGCATGCTGAGCCTTTGGTTAATTCCTCTTCCTGGTGGGAAATGAGAGTTAAATTTGCCCGTCCAGACACCTCCAGCTAGTCTGTCATTGGTTCTGCCTATTCCTGTTCATCTTCCGCAGAAATTGCAAACTGGGCCAAACAGGAGGTTAAAGGCACTGACTCTCCAAGTCGGGAGAGTGTTAGTAAAGCGTCTGGAATCTTGCACCCGAGTACCAGGGGACGAAAACTGACACATATTGGAACACGTCTCCCGATCACACGGTTGATCATACTCTGGGTTCCACATGCATGTTTTAGCTGAAGGAAGAATACCTTCAACCTGGAGAGTTGAGACCCGTGGAATGGGTACCATGCAATATGAATTCAAAGGGTCTTCATTTGCTCACTGAACTTCTCCAATCCTATCACTGCTGCGTTTATGTCCCTATACACATGCTTGATTCTCTTTCGGAGACATAGCAATCCATAGGTTTTAAGATACTTCCTAGTCAGGTACACTCTTAGGCATTTAATATGGGGTGTTGAGTCCATTTCATTGAGCAAGGAGTAGCTCTTGTCTATTCCATATTTGGCTTAAGGAACTTTATCTGTGCTCATTTCAATCTCTGGTTTTATGCAGCACCCCAACTCACCTTTCCCCTTAAGCAAGCATAAGTTGGGTTTCTAAATTTGAGACCCTGTTCTGTTTTGGAATTCAGTTCCTGTGTAGCCAAGTTTACATTCCGTGTATTAGTGATATCTTATGATGTTTCTTTTTCTGTGTGACTTATTTCAGTTAGAATCATCATACCTGAATCCACTCATTATGCTGCTATGGGCCTGATGACATAGATTTCATTGCTGAGTGATACTGCATTGTACGTAAGTACCACAACTTCTTTATCCATTTTTCACTTTCTGCGATATTGAACTTGTACCGTAAACCAGGTTCTTGTAAACAGAGCCGTCCCAACCTTTGGGGTGGCTGTGTCTTTTTGATTTTAATTTCCCTAAGCTATAGGACCATAAGTGGAAGTGCCCTAGGCTCTGTTGCTTTGTTTTTTAGATGTTTCAGGAAACACCATACACTTCTCCCGAGTGGCTGTTGGCAATTGACATCCCGCCCATCAGCATAACAAGGCTCCCAGTTCTCCATGGCCTGTCCTGCCTTTCTGGATTTTACACTTTTTTCAGGTGGCCCTTTTGACCGGGGGGAAGTGAGACTTCATTGTAGTGCAGATTTCCTTTGCAAGCTTGCTTGGTTGGCCAAAAAGGGCGTATGCGTTTTTTCCTGAATATATTCAGGAAAAAACGCATACGCCCTTTTTGGCCAAGTGCATCATTGTGGACGTTCTGCCTCTTTTCCTATGCTTTCAATGCAATTCCAGTCTACCTCCTGAAATCGGTTTCCTGCAATTCTGCCCCGCTTTCAAGTCCTCTTGGCAGCCTTACTTCAGTATATTTTTGGACGATAGCTGTCATTTATAACTCTGCAGGTTTGTGAATTACAGTGCCCCTGAGCTCCTTTCTTCAACTCGCTTTCTGTGAGCTGGCCACAACACCGCAGGATGGCTTCAGGCCCTAATCTGGTTCCGGCACGGCACGCTGAGCCTTTGGTTAATTCCTCTTCCTGGTGGGAAATGAGAGTTAAATTTGCCCGTCCAGACACCTCCAGCTAGTCTGTCATTGGTTCTCCCTATTCCTGTTCATCTTCCGCAGAAATTGCAAACTGGGCCAAACAGGAGGTTAAAGGCACTGACTCTCCAAGTCGGGAGAGTGTTAGTAAAGTGTCTGGAATGTTGCACCCGAGTACCAGGGGACGAAAACTGACACATATTGGAACACGTCTCCCGATCACACGGTTGATCATACTCTGGGTTCCACATGCATGTTTTAGCTGAAGGAAGAATACCTTCAACCTGGAGAGTTGAGACCCATGGAATGGGTACCATGCAATATGACTTCAAAGGGTCTTCATTTGCTCACCGAACTTCTCCAATCCTATCACTGCTGCGTTTATGCCCCTGAACACACGCTTGATTCTTTTTCGGAGACATAGCAATCCATAGGTTTTAAGATACTTCCTAGTCTGGTACACTCTTAGGCATTTAATATGGGGTGTTGAGTCCATTTCGTTGAGCAAGGAGTAGCTCTTGTATAATCCATATTTGGCTTAAGGAACTTTATCTGTGCTCATTTCAATCTCTGGTTTTATGCAGCACCCCAACTCACCTTTCCCCTTAAGCAAGCATAAGTTGGGTTTCTAAATTTGAGAACCTGTTCTGTTTGTAATTCAGTTCCTGTGTAGCCAAGTTTACATTCCGTGTATTAGTGATATCTTATGATGTTTCTTTTTCTGTGTGACTTATTTCAGTTAGAATCATCATACCTGAATCCACTCATTATGCTGCTACGGGCCTGATGACATAGATTTCATTGCTGAGTGATACTGCATTGTACGTAAGTACCACAACTTCTTTATCCATTTTTCACTTTCTGCGATATTGAACTTGTACCGTAAACCAGGTTCTTGTAAACAGAGCCGTCCCAACATTTGGGGTGGCTGTGTCTTTTTGATTTTAATTTCCCTAAGCTATAGGACCATAAGTGGAAGTGCCCTAGGCTCTGTTGCTTTGTTTTTTAGATGTTTCAGGAAACACCATACACTTCTCCCGAGTGGCTGTTGGCAATTGACATCCCGCCCATCAGCATAACAAGGCTCCCAGTTCTCCATGGCCTGTCCTGCCTTTCTGGAATTTACACTTTTTTCAGATGGCCCTTTTGACCGGGGGGAAGTGAGACTTCACTGTAGTGCAGATTTCCTTTGCAAGCTTGCTTGGTTGGCCAAAAAGGGCGTATGCGTTTTTTCCTGAATATATTCAGGAAAAAACGCATACGCCCTTTTTGGCCAAGTGCATCATTGTGGACGTTCTGCCTCTTTTCCTATGCTTTCAATGCAATTCCAGTCTACCTCCTGAAATCGGTTTCCTGCAATTCTGCCCCGCTTTCAAGTCCTCTTGGCAGCCTTACTTCAGTATATTTTTGGACGATAGCTGTCATTTATAACTCTGCAGGTTTGTGAATTACAGTGCCCCTGAGCTCCTTTCTTCAACTCGCTTTCTTGTGAGCTGGCCGCAACACCACAGGATGGCTTCAGGCCCTAATCTGGTTCCGGCACGGCACGCTGAGCCTTTGGTTAATTCCTCTTCCTGGTGGGAAATGAGAGTTAAATTTGCCCGTCCAGACACCTCCAGCTAGTCTGTCATTGGTTCTCCCTATTCCTGTTCATCTTCCACAGAAATTGCAAACTGGGCCAAACAGGAGGTTAAAGGCACTGACTCTCCAAGTCGGGAGAGTGTTAGTAAAGCGTCTGGAATCTTGCACCCGAGTACCAGGGAACGAAAACTGACACATATTAGAACACGTCTCCCGATCACACGGTTGATCATACTCTGGGTTCCACATGCATGTTTTAGCTGAAGGAAGAATACCTTAAACCTGGAGAGTTGAGACCCGTGGAATGGGTACCATGCAATATGACTTCAAAGGGTCTTCATTTGCTCACCGAACTTCTCCAATCCTATCACTGCTGCGTTTATGCCCCTGTACACACGCTTGATTCTTTTTTGGAGACATAGCAATCCATAGGTTTTAAGATACTTCCTAGTCAGGTACACTCTTAGGCATTTAATATGGGGTGTTGAGTCCATTTCGTTGAGCAAGGAGTAGCTCTTGTCTATTCCATATTTGGCTTAAGGAACTTTATCTGTGCTCATTTCAATCTCTGGTTTTATGAAGCACCCCAACTCACCTTTCCCCTTAAGCAAGCATAAGTTGGGTTTCTAAATTTGAGAACCTGTTCTGTTTGTAATTCAGTTCCTGTGTAGCCAAGTTTACATTCCGTGTATTAGTGATATCTTATGATGTTTCTTTTCCTGTGTGACTTATTTCAGTTAGAATCATCATACCTGAATCCACTCATTATGCTGCTACGGGCCTGATGACATAGATTTCATTGCTGAGTGATACTGCATTGTACGTAAGTACCACAACTTCTTTATCCATTTTTCACTTTCTGTGATATTGAACTTGTACCGTAAACCAGGTTCTTGTAAACAGAGCCGTCCCAACCTTTGGTGTGGCTGTGTCTTTTGATTTTAATTTCCCTAAGCTATAGGACCATAAGTGGAAGTGCCCTAGGCTCTGTTGCTTTGATTTTTAGATGTTTCAGGAAACACCATACACTTCTCCCGAGTGGCTGTTGGCAATTTACATCCCGCCCATCAGCATAACAAGGCTCCCAGTTCTCCATGGCCTGTCCTGCCTTTCTGGATTTTACACTTTTTTCAGATGGCCCTTTTGACCGGGGGGAAGTGAGACTTCATTGTAGTGCAGATTTCCTTTGCAAGCTTGCTTGGTTGGCCAAAAAGGGCGTATGCCTTTTTTCCTGAATATATTCAGGAAAAAAGGCATACGCCCTTTTTGGCCAAGTGCATCATTGTGGACGTTCTGCCTCTTTTCCTATGCTTTCAATGCAATTCCAGTCTACCTCCTGAAATCGGTTTCCTGCAATTCTGCCCCGCTTTCAAGTCCTCTTGGCAGCCTTACTTCAGTATATTTTTGGACGATAGCTGTCATTTATAACTCTGCAGGTTTGTGAATTACAGTGCCCCTGAGCTCCTTTCTTCAACTCGCTTTCTTGTGAGCTGGCCGCAACACCGCAGGATGGCTTCAGGCCCTAATCTGGTTCCGGCACGGCACGCTGAGCCTTTGGTTAATTCCTCTTCCTGGTGGGAAATGAGAGTTAAATTTGCCCGTCCAGACACCTCCAGCTAGTCTGTCATTGGTTCTCCCTATTCCTGTTCATCTTCCGCAGAAATTGCAAACTGGGCCAAACAGGAGGTTAAAGGCACTGACTCTCCAAGTCGGGAGAGTGTTAGTAAAGCGTCTGGAATGTTGCACCCGAGTACCAGGGGACGAAAACTGACACATATTGGAACACGTCTCCCGATCACACGGTTGATCATACTCTGGGTTCCACATGCATGTTTTAGCTGAAGGAAGAATACCTTCAACCTGGAGAGTTGAGACCCGTGGAATGGGTACCATGCAATATGACTTCAAAGGGTCTTCATTTGCTCACCGAACCTCTCCAATCCTATCACTGCTGCGATTATGCCCCTGCACACACACTTGATTCTCTTTCGGAGACATAGCAATCCATAGGTTTTAAGATACTTCCTAGTCAGGTACATTCTTAGGTGTTTAATATGCGGTGTTGAATCCATTTCGTTGAGCAAGGAGTAGCTCTTGTCTATTCCATATTTGGCTTAAGGAACTTTATCTGTGCTCATTTCAATCTCTGGTTTTATGCAGCACCCCAACTCACCTTTCCCCTTAAGCAAGCATAAGTTGGGTTTCTAAATTTGAGACCCTCTTCTGTTTTGGAATTCAGTTCCTGTGTAGCCAAGTTTACATTCCGTGTATTAGTGATATCTTATGATGTTTTTTTTTCTGTGTGACTTATTTCAGTTAGAATCATCATACCTGAATCCACTCATTATGCTGCTACGGGCCTGATGACATAGATTTCATTGCTGAGTGATATTGCATTGTACGTAAGTACCACAACTTCTTTATCCATTTTTCACTTTCTGCGATATTGAACTTGTACCGTAAACCAGGTTCTTGTAAACAGAGCCGTCCCAACTTTTGGGGTGGCTGTGTCTTTTTGATTTTAATTTCCCTAAGCTATAGGACCATAAGTGGAAGTGCCCTAGGCTCTGTTGCTTTGTTTTTTAGATGTTTCAGGAAACACCATACACTTCTCCCGAGTGGCTGTTGGCAATTTACATCCCGCCCATCAGCATAACAAGGCTCCCAGTTCTCCATGGCCTGTCCAGCCTTTCTGGATTTTACACTTTTTTCAGATGGCCCTTTTGACCGGGGTGAAGTGAGACTTCACTGTAGTGCAGATTTCCTTTGCAAGCTTGCTTGGTTGGCCAAAAAGGGCGTATGCGTTTTTTCCTGAATATATTCAGGAAAAAACGCATACGCCCTTTTTGGCCAAGTGCATCATTGTGGACGTTCTGCCTCTTTTCCTATGCTTTAAATGCAATTCCAGTCTACCTCCTGAAATCGGTTTCCTGCAATTCTGCCCCGCTTTCAAGTCCTCTTGGCAGCCTTACTTCAGTATATTTTTGGACGATAGCTGTCATTTATAACTCTGCAGGTTTGTGAATTACAGTGCCCCTGAGCTCCTTTCTTCAACTCGCTTTCTCGTGAGCTGGCCGCATCACCGCAGGATTGCTTCAGGCCCTAATCTGGTTCCGGCACGGCACGCTGAGCCTTTGGTTAATTCCTCTTCCTGGTGGGAAATGAGAGTTAAATTTGCCCGTCCAGACACCTCCAGCTAGTCTGTCATTGGTTCTCCCTATTCCTGTTCATCTTCCACAGAAATTGCAAACTGGGCCAAACAGGAGGTTAAAGGCACTGACTCTCCAAGTCGGGAGAGTGTTAGTAAAGTGTCTGGAATCTTGCACCCGAGTACCAGGGGACGAAAACTGACATATATTGGAACACGTCTCCCGATCACACGGTTGATCATACTCTGGGTTCCACATGCATGTTTTAGCTGAAGGAAGAATACCTTCAACCTGGAGAGTTGAGACCCGTGGAATGGGTACCATGCAATATGAATTCAAAGGGTCTTCATTTGCTCACTTAACTTCTCCAATCCTATCACTGCTGCGTTTATGTCCCTGTACACATGCTTGATTCTCTTTCGGAGACATAGCAATCCATAGGTTTTAAGATACTTCCTAGTCAGGTACACTCTTAGGCATTTAATATGGGGTGTTGAGTCCATTTCGTTGAGCAAGGAGTAGCTCTTGTCTATTCCATATTTGGCTTAAGGAACTTTATCTGTGCTCATTTCAATCTCTGGTTTTATGCAGCACCCCAACTCACCTTTCCCCTTAAGCAAGCATAAGTTGGTTTTCTAAATTTGAGACCCTGTTCTGTTTTGTAATTCAGTTCCTGTGTAGCCAAGTTTACATTCCGTGTATTAGTGATATCTTATGATGTTTCTTTTCCTGTGTGACTTATTTCAGTTAGAATCATCATACCTGAATCCACTCATTATGCTGCTATGGGCCTGATGACATAGATTTCATTGCTGAGTGATACTGCATTGTACGTAAGTACCACAACTTCTTTATCCATTTTTCACTTTCTGCGATATTGAACTTGTACCGTAAACCAGGTTCTTGTAAACAGAGCCGTCCCAACCTTTGGGGTGGCTGTGTCTTTTTGATTTTAATTTCCCTAAGCTATAGGACCATAAGTGGAAGTGCCCTAGGCTCTGTTGCTTTGTTTTTTAGATGTTTCAGGAAACACCATACACTTCTCCCGAGTGGCTGTTGGCAATTGACATCCCGCCCATCAGCATAACAAGGCTCCCAGTTCTCCATGGCCTGTCCTGCCTTTCTGGATTTTACACTTTTTTCAGGTGGCCCTTTTGACCGGGGGGAAGTGAGACTTCATTGTAGTGCAGATTTCCTTTGCAAGCTTGCTTGGTTGGCCAAAAAGGGCGTATGCGTTTTTTCCTGAATATATTCAGGAAAAAACGCATACGCACTTCTTGGCCAAGTGCATCATTGTGGACGTTCTGCCTCTTTTCCTATGCTTTCAATGCAATTCCAGTCTACCTCCTGAAATCGGTTTCCTGCAATTCTGCCCCGCTTTCAAGTCCTCTTGGCAGCCTTACTTCAGTATATTTTTGGACGATAGCTGTCATTTATAACTCTGCAGGTTTGTGAATTACAGTGCCCCTGAGCTCCTTTCTTCAACTCGCTTTCTCGTGAGCTGGCCGCATCACCGCAGGATTGCTTCAGGCCCTAATCTGGTTCCGTCACGGCACGCTGAGCCTTTGGTTAATTCCTCTTCCTGGTGGGAAATGAGAGTTAAATTTGCCCGTCCAGACACCTCCAGCTAGTCTGTCATTGGTTCTCCCTATTCCTGTTCATCTTCCGCAGAAATTGCACACTGGGCCAAACAGGAGGTTAAAGGCACTGACTCTCCAAGTCGGGAGAGTGTTAGTAAAGCGTCTGGAATGTTGCACCCGAGTACCAGGGGACGAAAACTGACACATATTGGAACACGTCTCCCGATCACACGGTTGATCATACTCTGGGTTCCACATGCATGTTTTAGCTGAAGGAAGAATACCTTCAACCTGGAGAGTTGAGACCCGTGGAATGGGTACCATGCAATATGACTTCAAAGGGTCTTCATTTGCTCACT
This sequence comes from Lagenorhynchus albirostris, assembly GCF_949774975.1. Classification (NCBI taxonomy): domain Eukaryota; kingdom Metazoa; phylum Chordata; class Mammalia; order Artiodactyla; family Delphinidae; genus Lagenorhynchus; species Lagenorhynchus albirostris. Next base: position 626,555 of record NW_026783267.1, read on the forward strand.
GAACCTCTCCAATCCTATCACTGCTGCGATTATGCCCCTGTACACACGCTTGATTCTCTTTCAGAGACATAGCAATCCATAGGTTTTAAGATACTTCCTAGTCAGGTACACTCTTAGGCATTTAATATGGGGTGTTGAGTCCATTTCGTTGAGCAAGGAGTAGCTCTTGTCTAATCCATATTTGGCTTAAGGAACTTTATCTGTGCTCATTTCAATCTCTGGTTTTATGCAGCACCCCAACTCACCTTTCCCCTTAAGCAAGCATAAGTTGGGTTTCTAAATTTGAGACCCTGTTCTGTTTTGTAATTCAGTTCCTGTGTAACCAAGTTTACATTCCGTGTATTAGTGATATCTTATGATGTTTCTTTTCCTGTGTGACTTATTTCAGTTAGAATCATCATACCTGAATCCACTCATTATGCTGCTACGGGCCTGATGACATAGATTTCATTGCTGAGTGATATTGCTTTGTACGTAAGTACCACAACGTCTTTATCCATTTTTCACTTTCTGCGATATTGAACTTGTACCGTAAACCAGGTTCTTGTAAACAGAGCCGTCCCAACCTTTGGGGTGGCTGTGTCTTTTGATTTTAATTTCCCTAAGCTATAGGACCATAAGTGGAAGTGCCCTAGGCTCTGTTGCTTTGTTTTTTAGATGTTTCAGGAAACACCATACACTTCTCCCGAGTGGCTGTTGGCAATTTACATCCCGCCCATCAGCATAAAAAGGCTCCCAGTTCTCCATGGCCTGTCCTGCCTTTCTGGATTTTACACTTTTTTCAGATGGCCCTTTTGACCGGGGGGAAGTGAGACTTCATTGTAGTGCAGATTTCCTTTGCAAGCTTGCTTGGTTGGCCAAAAAGGGCGTATGTGTTTTTTCCTGAATATATTCAGGAAAAAACGCATACGCCCTTTTTGGCCAAGTGCATCATTGTGGACGTTCTGCCTCTTTTCCTATGCTTTAAATGCAATTCCAGTCTACCTCCTGAAATCGGTTTCCTGCAATTCTGCCCCGCTTTCAAGTGTTCTTGGCAGCCTTACTTCAGTATATTTTTGGACGATAGCTGTCATTTATAACTCTGCAGGTTTGTGAATTACAGTGCCCCTGAGCTCCTTTCTTCAAGTCGCTTTCTTGTGAGCTGGCCGCAACACCGCAGGATGGCTTCAGGCCCTAATCTGGTTCCGGCACGGCACACTGAGCCTTTGGTTAATTCCTCTTCCTGGTGGGAAATAAGAGTTAAATTTGCCCGTCCAGACACCTCCAGCTAGTCTGTCATTGGTTCTCCCTATTCCTGTTCATCTTCCGCAGAAATTGCAAACTGGGCCAAACAGGAGGTTAAAGGCACTGACTCTCCAAGTCGGGAGAGTGTTAGTAAAGCGTCTGGAATGTTGCACCCGAGTACCAGGGGACGAAAACTGACACATTTTGGAACACATCTCCCGATCACACGGTTGATCATACTCTGGGTTCCACATGCATGTTTTAACTGAAGGAAGAATACCTTCAACCTGGAGAGTTGAGACCCGTGGAATGGGTACCATGCAATATGACTTCAAAGGGTCTTCATTTGCTCACCGAACTTTTCCAATCCTATCACTGCTGCGTTTATGTCCCTGTACACATGCTTGATTCTCTTTCTGAGACATAGCAATCCATAGGTTTTAAGATACTTCCTAGTCAGGTACACTCTTAGGCATTTAATATGGGGTGTTGAGTCCATTTCATTGAGCAAGGAGTAGCTCTTGTCTATTCCATATTTGGCTTAAGGAACTTTATCTGTGCTCATTTCAATCTCTGGTTTTATGCAGCACCCCAACTCACCTTTCCCCTTAAGCAAGCATAAGTTGGGTTTCTAAATTTGAGACCCTGTTCTGTTTTGTAATTCAGTTCCTGTGTAGCCAAGTTTACATTCCGTGTATTAGTGATATCTTATGATGTTTCTTTTTCTGTGTGACTTATTTCAGTTAGAATCATCATACCTGAATCCACTCATTATGCTGCTACGGGCCTGATGACATAGATATCATTGCTGAGTGATATTGCATTGTACGTAAGTACCACAACTTCTTTATCCATTTTTCACTTTCTGCGATATTGAACTTGTACCATAAACGAGGTTCTTGTAAACAGAGCCGTCCCAACCTTTGGGGTGGCTGTGTCTTTTTGATTTTAATTTCCCTAAGCTATAGGACCATAAGTGGAAGTGCCCTAGGCTCTGTTGCTTTGTTTTTTAGATGTTTCAGGAAACACCATACACTTCTCCCGAGTGGCTGTTGGCAATTGACATCCCGCCCATCAGCATAACAAGGCTCCCAGTTCTCCATGGCCTGTCCTGCCTTTCTGGATTTTACACTTTTTTCAGATGGCCCTTTTGACCGGGGGGAAGTGAGACTTCATTGTAGTGCAGATTTCCTTTGCAAGCTTGCTTGGTTGGCCAAAAAGGGCGTATGCGTTTTTTCCTGAATATATTCAGGAAAAAACGCATACGCCCTTTTTGGCGAAGTGCATCATTGTGGACGTTCTGCCTCTTTTCCTATGCTTTAAATGCAATTCCAGGCTACCTCCTGAAATCGGTTTCCTGCAATTCTGCCCCGCTTTCAAGTCCTCTTGGCAGCCTTACTTCAGTATATTTTTGGACGATAGCTATCATTTATAACTCTGCAGGTTTGTGAATTACAGTGCCCCTGAGCTCCTTTCTTCAAGTCGCTTTCTGTGAGCTGGCCACAACACCGCAGGATGGCTTCAGGCCCTAATCTGGTTCCGGCACGGCACGCTGAGCCTTTGGTTAATTCCTCTTCCTGGTGGGAAATGAGAGTTAAATTTGCCCGTCCAGACACGTCCAGCTAGTCTGTCATTGGTTCTCCCTATTCCTGTTCATCTTCCGCAGAAATTGCAAACTGGGCCAAACAGGAGGTTAAAGGCACTGACTCTCCAAGTCGGGAGAGTGTTAGTAAAGTGTCTGGAATGTTGCACCCGAGTACCAGGGGACGAAAACTGACACATATTGGAACACGTCTCCCGATCACACGGTTGATCATACTCTGGGTTCCACATGCATGTTTTAGCTGAAGGAAGAATACCTTCAACCTGGAGAGTTGAGACCCGTGGAATGGGTACCATGCAATATGACTTCAAAGGGTCTTCATTTGCTCACCGAACTTCTCCAATCCTATCACTGCTGCGTTTAGGCCCCTGTACACACGCCTGATTCTCTTTCAGAGACATAGCAATCCATAGGTTTTAAGATACTTCCTAGTCAGGTACACTCTTAGGCATTTAATATGGGGTGTTGAGTCCATTTCGTTGAGCAAGGAGTAGCTCTTGTCTATTCCATATTTGGCTTAAGGAACTTTATCTGTGCTCATTTCAATCTCTGGTTTTATGCAGCACCCCAACTCACCTTTCCCCTTAAGCAAGCATAAGTTGGTTTTCTAAATTTGAGACCCCGTTCTGTTTTGTAATTCAGTTCCTATGTAGCCAAGTTTACATTCCGTGTATTAGTGATATCTTATGATGTTTCTTTTCCTGTGTGACTTATTTCAGTTAGAATCATCATACCTGAATCCACTCATTATGCTGCTACGGGCCTGATGACATAGATTTCATTGCTGAGTGATATTGCATTGTACGTAAGTACCACAACTTCTTTATCCATTTTTCACTTTCTGCGATATTGAACTTGTACCGTAAACCAGGTTCTTGTAAACAGAGCCGTCCCAACCTTTGGGGTGGCTGTGTCTTTTTGATTTTAATTTCCCTAAGCTATAGGACCATAAGTGGAAGTGCCCTAGGCTCTGTTGCTTTGTTTTTTAGATGTTTCAGGAAACACCATACACTTCTCCCGAGTGGCTGTTGGCAATTGACATCCCACCCATCAGCATAACAAGGCTCCCAGTTCTCCATGGCCTGTCCTGCCTTTCTGGATTTTACACTTTTTTCAGATGGCCCTTTTGACCGGGGGGAAGTGAGACTTCATTGTAGTGCAGATTTCCTTTGCAAGCTTGCTTGGTTGGCCAAAAAGGGCGTATGCCTTTTTTCCTGAATATATTCAGGAAAAAACGCATACGCCCTTTTTGGCCAAGTGCATCATTGTGGACGTTCTGCCTCTTTTCCTATGCTTTCAATGCAATTCCAGTCTACCTCCTGAGATCGGTTTCCTGCAATTCTGCCCCGCTTTCAAGTCCTCTTGGCAGCCTTACTTCAGTATATTTTTGGACGATAGCTGTCATTTATAACTCTGCAGGTTTGTGAATTACAGTGCCCCTGAGCTCCTTTCTTCAAGTCGCTTTCTTGTGAGCTGGCCACAACACCGCAGGATGGCTTCAGGCCCTAATCTGGTTCCGGCACGGCACGCTGAGCCTTTGGTTAATTCCTCTTCCTGGTGGGAAATGAGAGTTAAATTTGCCCGTCCAGACACCTCCAGCTAGTCTGTCATTGGTTCTCCCTATTCCTGTTCATCTTCCGCAGAAATTGCAAACTGGGCCAAACAGGAGGTTAAAGGCACTGACTCTCCAAGTCGGGAGAGTGTTAGTAAAGCGTCTGGAATGTTGCACCCGAGTACCAGGGGACGAAAACTGACACATATTGGAACACGTCTCCCGATCACACGGTTGATCATACTCTGGCTTCCAAATGCATGATTTAGCTGAAGGAAGAATACCTTAAAACTGGAGAGTTGAGACCCATGGAATGGGTACCATGCAATATGACTTCAAAGGGTCTTCATTTGCTCACCGAACTTGTCCAATCCTATCACTGCTGCGTTTATGCCCCTGTACACACGCTTGATTCTCTTTCAGAGACATAGCAATCCATAGGTTTTAAGATACTTCCTAGTCAGGTACACTCTTAGGCATTTAATATGGGGTGTTGAGTCCATTTCGTTGAGCAAGGAGTAGCTCTTGTCTATTCCATATTTGGCTTAAGGAACTTTATCTGTGCTCATTTCAATCTCTGGTTTTATGCAGCACCCCAACTCACCTTTCCCCTTAAGCAAGCATAAGTTGGTTTTCTAAATTTGAGACCCTGTTCTGTTTTGTAATTCAGTTCCTGTGTAGCCAAGGTTACATTCCGTGTATTAGTGATATCTTATGATGTTTCTTTTTCTGTGTGACTCATTTCAGTTAGAATCATTGTACCTGAATCCACTCATTATGCTGCTACGGGCCTGATGACATAGATTTCATTGCTGAGTGATATTGCATTGTACGTAAGTACCACAACTTCTTTATCCATTTTTCACTTTCTGCGATATTGAACTTGTACCGTAAACCAGGTTCTTGTAAACAGAGCCGTCCCAACCTTTGGGGTGGCTGTGTCTTTTGATTTTAATTTCCCTAAGCTATAGGACCATAAGTGGAAGTGCCCTAGGCTCTGTTGCTTTGTTTTTTAGATGTTTCAGGAAACACCATACACTTCTCCCGAGTGGCTGTTGGCAATTTACATCCCGCCCATCAGCATAACAAGGCTCCCAGTTCTCCATGGCCTGTCCTGCCTTTCTGGATTTTACACTTTTTTCAGATGGCCCTTTTGACCGGGGGGATGTGAGACTTCATTGTAGTGCAGATTTCCTTTGCAAGCTTGCTTGGTTGGCGAAGAAGTGCGTATGCGTTTTTTCCTGAATATATTCAGGAAAAAACGCATACGCACTTTTTGGCCAAGTGCATCATTGTGGACGTTCTGCCTCTTTTCCTATGCTTTCAATGCAATTCCAGTCTACCTCCTGAAATCGGTTTCCTGCAATTCTGCCCCGCTTTCAAGTCCTCTTGGCAGCCTTACTTCAGTATATTTTTGGACGATAGCTGTCATTTATAACTCTGCAGGTTTGTGAATTACAGTGTCCCTGAGCTCCTTTCTTCAAGTCGCTTTCTTGTGAGCTGGCCACAACACCGCAGGATGGCTTCAGGCCCTAATCTGGTTCCGGCACGGCACGCTGAGCCTTTGGTTAATTCCTCTTCCTGGTGGGAAATGAGAGTTAAATTTGCCCGTCCAGACACCTCCAGCTAGTCTGTCATTGGTTCTCCCTATTCCTGTTCATCTTCCGCAGAAATTGCAAACTGGGCCAAACAGGAGGTTAAAGGCACTGACTCTCCAAGTCGGGAGAGTGTTAGTAAAGCGTCTGGAATGTTGCACCCGAGTACCAGGGGACGAAAACTGACACATATTGGAACACGTCTCCCGATCACACGGTTGATCATACTCTGGCTTCCAAATGCATGATTTAGCTGAAGGAAGAATACCTTAAAACTGGAGAGTTGAGACCCATGGAATGGATACCATGCAATATGACTTCAAAGGGTCTTCATTTGCTCACCGAACTTCTCCAATCCTATCACTGCTGCGTTTATGCCCCTGTACACACGCTTGATTCTCTTTCAGAGACATAGCAATCCATAGGTTTTAAGATACTTCCTAGTCAGGTACACTCTTAGGCATTTAATATGGGGTGTTGAGTCCATTTCGTTGAGCAAGGAGTAGCTCTTGTCTATTCCATATTTGGCTTAAGGAACTTTATCTGTGCTCATTTCAATCTCTGGTTTTATGCAGCACCCCAACTCACCTTTCCCCTTAAGCAAGCATAAGTTGGTTTTCTAAATTTGAGACCCTGTTCTGTTTTGTAATTCAGTTCCTGTGTAGCCAAGGTTACATTCCGTGTATTAGTGATATCTTATGATGTTTCTTTTTCTGTGTGACTCATTTCAGTTAGAATCATTGTACCTGAATCCACTCATTATGCTGCTACGGGCCTGATGACATAGATTTCATTGCTGAGTGATATTGCATTGTACGTAAGTACCACAACTTCTTTATCCATTTTTCACTTTCTGCGATATTGAACTTGTACCGTAAACCAGGTTCTTGTAAACAGAGCCGTCCCAACCTTTGGGGTGGCTGTGTCTTTTGATTTTAATTTCCCTAAGCTATAGGACCATAAGTGGAAGTGCCCTAGGCTCTGTTGCTTAGTTTTTTAGATGTTTCAGGAAACACCATACACTTCTCCCGAGTGGCTGTTGGCAATTTACATCCCGCCCATCAGCATAACAAGGCTCCCAGTTCTCCATGGCCTGTCCTGCCTTTCTGGATTTTACACTTTTTTTCAGATGGCCCTTTTGACCGGGGGGAAGTGAGACTTCATTGTAGTGCAGATTTCCTTTGCAAGCTTGCTTGGTTGGCCAAAAAGGGCGTATGCCTTTTTTCCTGAATATATTCAGGAAAAAAGGCATACGCCCTTTTTGGCCAAGTGCATCATTGTGGACGTTCTGCCTCTTTTCCTATGCTTTAAATGCAATTCCAGTCTACCTCCTGAAATCGGTTTCCTGCAATTCTGCCCCGCTTTCAAGTCCTCTTGGCAGCCTTACTTCAGTATATTTTTGGACGATAGCTGTCATTTATAACTCTGCAGGTTTGTGAATTACAGTGCCCCTGAGCTCCTTTCTTCAACTCGCTTTCTCGTGAGCTGGCCGCAACACCACAGGATGGCTTCAGGCCCTAATCTGGTTCCGGCACGGCACGCTGAGCCTTTGGTTAATTCCTCTTCCTGGTGGGAAATGAGAGTTAAATTTGCCCGTCCAGACACCTCCATCTAGTCTGTCATTTGTTCTGCCTATTCCTGTTCATCTTCCGCAGAAATTGCAAACTGGGCCAAACAGGAGGTTAAAGGCACTGACTCTCCAAGTCGGGAGAGTGTTAGTAAAGCGTCTGGAATGTTGCACCCGAGTACCAGGGGATGAAAACTGACACATATTGGAACACGTCTCCCGATCACACGGTTGATCATACTCTGGGTTCCACATGCATATTTTAGCTGAAGGAAGAACACCTTAAACCTGAAGAGTTGAGACCCGTGGAATGGGTACCATGCAATATGACTTCAAAGGGTCTTCATTTGCTCACTGAACCTCTCCAATCCTATCACTGCTGCGTTTATGCCCCTGCACACACGCTTGATTCTCTTTCGGAGACATAGCAATCCATAGGTTTTAAGATACTTCCTAGTCAGGTACATTCTTAGGTGTTTAATATGGGGTGTTGAATCCATTTCGTTGAGCAAGGAGTAGCTCTTGTCTATTCCATATTTGGCTTAAGGAACTTTATCTGTGCTCATTTCAATCTCTGGTTTTATGCAGCACCCCAACTCACCTTTCCCCTTAAGCAAGCATAAGTTGGTTTTCTAAATTTGAGACCCCGTTCTGTTTTGTAATTCAGTTCCTATGTAGCCAAGTTTACATTCCGTGTATTAGTGATATCTTATGATGTTTCTTTTCCTGTGTGACTTATTTCAGTTAGAATCATCATACCTGAATCCACTCATTATGCTGCTACGGGCCTGATGACATAGATTTCATTGCTGAGTGATATTGCATTGTACGTAAGTACCACAACTTCTTTATCCATTTTTCACTTTCTGCGATATTGAACTTGTACCGTAAACCAGGTTCTTGTAAACAGAGCCGTCCCAACCTTTGGGGTGGCTGTGTCTTTTTGATTTTAATTTCCCTAAGCTATAGGACCATAAGTGGAAGTGCCCTAGGCTCTGTTGCTTTGTTTTTTAGATGTTTCAGGAAACACCATACACTTCTCCCGAGTGGCTGTTGGCAATTTACATCCCGCCCATCAGCATAACAAGGCTCCCAGTTCTCCATGGCCTGTCCTGCCTTTCTGGATTTTACACTTTTTTCAGATGGCCCTTTTGACCGGGGGGAAGTGAGACTTCATTGTAGTGCAGATTTCCTTTGCAAGCTTGCTTGGTTGGCCAAAAAGGGCGTATGTGTTTTTTCCTGAATATATTCAGGAAAAAACGCATACGCCCTTTTTGGCCAAGTGCATCATTGTGGACGTTCTGCCTCTTTTCCTATGCTTTCAATGCAATTCCAGTCTACCTCCTGAGATCGGTTTCCTGCAATTCTGCCCCGCTTTCAAGTCCTCTTGGCAGCCTTACTTCAGTATATTTTTGGACGATAGCTGTCATTTATAACTCTGCAGGTTTGTGAATTACAGTGCCCCTGAGCTCCTTTCTTCAACTCGCTTTCTCGTGAGCTGGCCGCAACACCGCAGGATGGCTTCAGGCCCTAATCTGGTTCCGGCACGGCACGCTGAGCCTTTGGTTAATTCCTCTTCCTGGTGGGAAATGAGAGTTAAATTTGCCCGTCCAGACACCTCCAGCTAGTCTGTCATTGGTTCTCCCTATTCCTGTTCATCTTCCGCAGAAATTGCAAACTGGGCCAAACAGGAGGTTAAAGGCACTGACTCTCCAAGTCGGGAGAGTGTTAGTAAAGCGTCTGGAATGTTGCACCCGAGTACCAGGGGACGAAAACTGACACATATTGGAACACGTCTCCCGATCACACGGTTGATCATACTCTGGGTTCCAAATGCATGATTTAGCTGAAGGAAAAATACCTTAAAACTGGAGAGTTGAGACCCATGGAATGGGTACCATGCAATATGACTTCAAAGGGTCTTCATTTGCTCACCGAACTTGTCCAATCCTATCACTGCTGCGTTTATGCCCCTGTACACACGCTTGATTCTCTTTCAGAGACATAGCAATCCATAGGTTTTAAGATACTTCCTAGTCAGGTACACTCTTAGGCATTTAATATGGGGTGTTGAGTCCATTTCGTTGAGCAAGGAGTAGCTCTTGTCTATTCCATATTTGGCTTAAGGAACTTTATCTGTGCTCATTTCAATCTCTGGTTTTATGCAGCACCCCAACTCACCTTTCCCCTTAAGCAAGCATAAGTTGGTTTTCTAAATTTGAGACCCTGTTCTGTTTTGTAATTCAGTTCCTGTGTAGCCAAGGTTACATTCCGTGTATTAGTGATATCTTATGATGTTTCTTTTTCTGTGTGACTCATTTCAGTTAGAATCATTGTACCTGAATCCACTCATTATGCTGCTACGGGCCTGATGACATAGATTTCATTGCTGAGTGATATTGCATTGTACGTAAGTACCACAACTTCTTTATCCATTTTTCACTTTCTGCGATATTGAACTTGTACCGTAAACCAGGTTCTTGTAAACAGAGCCGTCCCAACCTTTGGGGTGGCTGTGTCTTTTGATTTTAATTTCCCTAAGCTATAGGACCATAAGTGGAAGTGCCCTAGGCTCTGTTGCTTTGTTTTTTAGATGTTTCAGGAAACACCATACACTTCTCCCGAGTGGCTGTTGGCAATTTACATCCCGCCCATCAGCATAAAAAGGCTCCCAGTTCTCCATGGCCTGTCCTGCCTTTCTGGATTTTACACTTTTTTCAGATGGCCCTTTTGACCGGGGGGATGTGAGACTTCATTGTAGTGCAGATTTCCTTTGCAAGCTTGCTTGGTTGGCGAAGAAGGGCGTATGCGTTTTTTCCTGAATATATTCAGGAAAAAACGCATACGCACTTTTTGGCCAAGTGCATCATTGTGGACGTTCTGCCTCTTTTCCTATGCTTTCAATGCAATTCCAGTCTACCTCCTGAAATCGGTTTCCTGCAATTCTGCCCCGCTTTCAAGTCCTCTTGGCAGCCTTACTTCAGTATATTTTTGGACGATAGCTGTCATTTATAACTCTGCAGGTTTGTGAATTACAGTGCCCCTGAGCTCCTTTCTTCAAGTCGCTTTCTTGTGAGCTGGCCACAACACCGCAGGATGGCTTCAGGCCCTAATCTGGTTCCGGCACGGCACGCTGAGCCTTTGGTTAATTCCTCTTCCTGGTGGGAAATGAGAGTTAAATTTGCCCGTCCAGACACCTCCAGCTAGTCTGTCATTGGTTCTCCCTATTCCTGTTCATCTTCCGCAGAAATTGCAAGCTGGGCCAAACAGGAGGTTAAAGGCACTGACTCTCCAAGTCGGGAGAGTGTTAGTAAAGCGTCTGGAATGTTGCACCCGAGTACCAGGGGACGAAAACTGACACATATTGGAACACGTCTCCCGATCACACGGTTGATCATACTCTGGCTTCCAAATGCATGATTTAGCTGAAGGAAGAATACCTTAAAACTGGAGAGTTGAGACCCATGGAATGGATACCATGCAATATGACTTCAAAGGGTCTTCATTTGCTCACCGAACTTCTCCAATCCTATCACTGCTGCGTTTATGCCCCTGTACACACGCTTGATTCTCTTTCAGAGACATAGCAATCCATAGGTTTTAAGATACTTCCTAGTCAGGTACACTCTTAGGCATTTAATATGGGGTGTTGAGTCCATTTCGTTGAGCAAGGAGTAGCTCTTGTCTATTCCATATTTGGCTTAAGGAACTTTATCTGTGCTCATTTCAATCTCTGGTTTTATGCAGCACCCCAACTCACCTTTCCCCTTAAGCAAGCATAAGTTGGTTTTCTAAATTTGAGACCCTGTTCTGTTTTGTAATTCAGTTCCTGTGTAGCCAAGGTTACATTCCGTGTATTAGTGATATCTTATGATGTTTCTTTTTCTGTGTGACTCATTTCAGTTAGAATCATTGTACCTGAATCCACTCATTATGCTGCTACGGGCCTGATGACATAGATTTCATTGCTGAGTGATATTGCATTGTACGTAAGTACCACAACTTCTTTATCCATTTTTCACTTTCTGCGATATTGAACTTGTACCGTAAACCAGGTTCTTGTAAACAGAGCCGTCCCAACCTTTGGGGTGGCTGTGTCTTTTGATTTTAATTTCCCTAAGCTATAGGACCATAAGTGGAAGTGCCCTAGGCTCTGTTGCTTTGTTTTTTAGATGTTTCAGGAAACACCATACACTTCTCCCGAGTGGCTGTTGGCAATTTACATCCCGCCCATCAGCATAACAAGGCTCCCAGTTCTCCATGGCCTGTCCTGCCTTTCTGGATTTTACACTTTTTTCAGATGGCCCTTTTGACCGGGGGGAAGTGAGACTTCATTGTAGTGCAGATTTCCTTTGCAAGCTTGCTTGGTTGGCCAAAAAGGGCGTATGCCTTTTTTCCTGAATATATTCAGGAAAAAAGGCATACGCCCTTTTTGGCCAAGTGCATCATTGTGGACGTTCTGCCTCTTTTCCTATGCTTTCAATGCAATTCCAGTCTACCTCCTGAAATCGGTTTCCTGCAATTCTGCCCCGCTTTCAAGTCCTCTTGGCAGCCTTACTTCAGTATATTTTTGGACGATAGCTGTCATTTATAACTCTGCAGGTTTGTGAATTACAGTGCCCCTGAGCTCCTTTCTTCAACTCGCTTTCTCGTGAGCTGGCCGCAACACCACAGGATGGCTTCAGGCCCTAATCTGGTTCCGGCACGGCACGCTGAGCCTTTGGTTAATTCCTCTTCCTGGTGGGAAATGAGAGTTAAATTTGCCCGTCCAGACACCTCCATCTAGTCTGTCATTGGTTCTGCCTATTCCTGTTCATCTTCCGCAGAAATTGCAAACTGGGCCAAACAGGAGGTTAAAGGCACTGACTCTCCAAGTCGGGAGAGTGTTAGTAAAGCGTCTGGAATGTTGCACCCGAGTACCAGGGGATGAAAACTGACACATATTGGAACACGTCTCCCGATCACACGGTTGATCATACTCTGGGTTCCACATGCATATTTTAGCTGAAGGAAGAACACCTTAAACCTGAAGAGTTGAGACCCGTGGAATGGGTACCATGCAATATGACTTCAAAGGGTCTTCATTTGCTCACCGAACTTCTCCAATCCTATCACTGCTGCGTTTATGCCCCTGTACACACGCTTGATTCTCTTTCAGAGACATAGCAATCCATAGGTTTTAAGATACTTCCTAGTCAGGTACACTCTTAGGCATTTAATATGGGGTGTTGAGTCCATTTCGTTGAGCAAGGAGTAGCTCTTGTCTATTCCATATTTGGCTTAAGGAACTTTATCTGTGCTCATTTCAATCTCTGGTTTTATGCAGCACCCCAACTCACCTTTCCCCTTAAGCAAGCATAAGTTGGTTTTCTAAATTTGAGACCCTGTTCTGTTTTGTAATTCAGTTCCTATGTAGCCAAGTTTACATTCCGTGTATTAGTGATATCTTATGATGTTTCTTTTCCTGTGTGACTTATTTCAGTTAGAATCATCATACCTGAATCCACTCATTATGCTGCTACGGGCCTGATGACATAGATTTCATTGCTGAGTGATACTGCATTGTACGTAAGTACCACAACTTCTTTATCCATTTTTCACTTTCTGCGATATTGAACTTGTACCGTAAACCAGGTTCTTGTAAACAGAGCCGTCCCAACCTTTGGGGTGGCTGTGTCTTTTTGATTTTAATTTCCCTAAGCTATAGGACCATAAGTGGAAGTGCCCTAGGCTCTGTTGCTTTGTTTTTTAGATGTTTCAGGAAACACCATACACTTCTCCCGAGTGGCTGTTGGCAATTTACATCCCGCCCATCAGCATAACAAGGCTCCCAGTTCTCCATGGCCTGTCCTGCCTTTCTGGATTTTACACTTTTTTCAGATGGCCCTTTTGACCGGGGGGAAGTGAGACTTCATTGTAGTGCAGATTTCCTTTGCAAGCTTGCTTGGTTGGCCAAAAAGGGCGTATGCGTTTTTTCCTGAATATATTCAGGAAAAAACGCATACGCCCTTTTTGGCCAAGTGCATCATTGTGGACGTTCTGCCTCTTTTCCTATGCTTTAAATGCAATTCCAGGCTACCTCCTGAAATCGGTTTCCTGCAATTCTGCCCCGCTTTCAAGTCCTCTTGGCAGCCTTACTTCAGTATATTTTTGGACGATAGCTGTCATTTATAACTCTGCAGGTTTGTGAATTACAGTGCCCCTGAGCTCCTTTCTTCAAGTCGCTTTCTTGTGAGCTGGCCACAACACCGCAGGATGGCTTCAGGCCCTAATCTGGTTCCGGCACGGCACGCTGAGCCTTTGGTTAATTCCTCTTCCTGGTGGGAAATGAGAGTTAAATTTGCCCGTCCAGACACCTCCAGCTAGTCTGTCATTGGTTCTCCCTATTCCTGTTCATCTTCCGCAGAAATTGCAAACTGGGCCAAACAGGAGGTTAAAGGCACTGACTCTCCAAGTCGGGAGAGTGTTAGTAAAGCGTCTGGAATGTTGCACCCGAGTACCAGGGGACGAAAACTGACACATATTGGAACACGTCTCCCGATCACACGGTTGATCATACTCTGGCTTCCAAATGCATGATTTAGCTGAAGGAAGAATACCTTAAAACTGGAGAGTTGAGACCCATGGAATGGGTACCATGCAATATGACTTCAAAGGGTCTTCATTTGCTCACCGAACTTGTCCAATCCTATCACTGCTGCGTTTATGCCCCTGTACACACGCTTGATTCTCTTTCAGAGACATAGCAATCCATAGGTTTTAAGATACTTCCTAGTCAGGTACACTCTTAGGCATTTAATATGGGGTGTTGAGTCCATTTCGTTGAGCAAGGAGTAGCTCTTGTCTATTCCATATTTGGCTTAAGGAACTTTATCTGTGCTCATTTCAATCTCTGGTTTTATGCAGCACCCCAACTCACCTTTCCCCTTAAGCAAGCATAAGTTGGTTTTCTAAATTTGAGACCCTGTTCTGTTTTGTAATTCAGTTCCTGTGTAGCCAAGGTTACATTCCGTGTATTAGTGATATCTTATGATGTTTCTTTTTCTGTGTGACTCATTTCAGTTAGAATCATTGTACCTGAATCCACTCATTATGCTGCTACGGGCCTAATGACATAGATTTCATTGCTGAGTGATATTGCATTGTACGTAAGTACCACAACTTCTTTATCCATTTTTCACTTTCTGCGATATTGAACTTGTACCGTAAACCAGGTTCTTGTAAACAGAGCCGTCCCAACCTTTGGGGTGGCTGTGTCTTTTGATTTTAATTTCCCTAAGCTATAGGACCATAAGTGGAAGTGCCCTAGGCTCTGTTGCTTTGTTTTTTAGATGTTTCAGGAAACACCATACACTTCTCCCGAGTGGCTGTTGGCAATTTACATCCCGCCCATCAGCATAACAAGGCTCCCAGTTCTCCATGGCCTGTCCTGCCTTTCTGGATTTTACACTTTTTTCAGATGGCCCTTTTGACCGGGGGGATGTGAGACTTCATTGTAGTGCAGATTTCCTTTGCAAGCTTGCTTGGTTGGCGAAGAAGGGCGTATGCGTTTTTTCCTGAATATATTCAGGAAGAAACGCATACGCACTTTTTGGCCAAGTGCATCATTGTGGACGTTCTGCCTCTTTTCCTATGCTTTCAATGCAATTCCAGTCTACCTCCTGAAATCGGTTTCCTGCAATTCTGCCCCGCTTTCAAGTCCTCTTGGCAGCCTTACTTCAGTATATTTTTGGACGATAGCTGTCATTTATAACTCTGCAGGTTTGTGAATTACAGTGCCCCTGAGCTCCTTTCTTCAAGTCGCTTTCTTGTGAGCTGGCCACAACACCGCAGGATGGCTTCAGGCCCTAATCTGGTTCCGGCACGGCACGCTGAGCCTTTGGTTAATTCCTCTTCCTGGTGGGAAATGAGAGTTAAATTTGCCCGTCCAGACACCTCCAGCTAGTCTGTCATTGGTTCTCCCTATTCCTGTTCATCTTCCGCAGAAATTGCAAACTGGGCCAAACAGGAGGTTAAAGGCACTGACTCTCCAAGTCGGGAGAGTGTTAGTAAAGCGTCTGGAATGTTGCACCCGAGTACCAGGGGACGAAAACTGACACATATTGGAACACGTCTCCCGATCACACGGTTGATCATACTCTGGCTTCCAAATGCATGATTTAGCTGAAGGAAGAATACCTTAAAACTGGAGAGTTGAGACCCATGGAATGGATACCATGCAATATGACTTCAAAGGGTCTTCATTTGCTCACCGAACTTCTCCAATCCTATCACTGCTGCGTTTATGCCCCTGTACACACGCTTGATTCTCTTTCAGAGACATAGCAATCCATAGGTTTTAAGATACTTCCTAGTCAGGTACACTCTTAGGCATTTAATATGGGGTGTTGAGTCCATTTCGTTGAGCAAGGAGTAGCTCTTGTCTATTCCATATTTGGCTTAAGGAACTTTATCTGTGCTCATTTCAATCTCTGGTTTTATGCAGCACCCCAACTCACCTTTCCCCTTAAGCAAGCATAAGTTGGTTTTCTAAATTTGAGACCCTGTTCTGTTTTGTAATTCAGTTCCTGTGTAGCCAAGGTTACATTCCGTGTATTAGTGATATCTTATGATGTTTCTTTTTCTGTGTGACTCATTTCAGTTAGAATCATTGTACCTGAATCCACTCATTATGCTGCTACGGGCCTGATGACATAGATTTCATTGCTGAGTGATATTGCATTGTACGTAAGTACCACAACTTCTTTATCCATTTTTCACTTTCTGCGATATTGAACTTGTACCGTAAACCAGGTTCTTGTAAACAGAGCCGTCCCAACCTTTGGGGTGGCTGTGTCTTTTGATTTTAATTTCCCTAAGCTATAGGACCATAAGTGGAAGTGCCCTAGGCTCTGTTGCTTTGTTTTTTAGATGTTTCAGGAAACACCATACACTTCTCCCGAGTGGCTGTTGGCAATTGACATCCCGCCCATCAGCATAACAAGGCTCCCAGTTCTCCATGGCCTGTCCTGCCTTTCTGGATTTTACACTTTTTTCAGATGGCCCTTTTGACCGGGGGGATGTGAGACTTCATTGTAGTGCAGATTTCCTTTGCAAGCTTGCTTGGTTGGCGAAGAAGGGCGTATGCGTTTTTTCCTGAATATATTCAGGAAAAAACGCATACGCCCTTTTTGGCCAAGTGCATCATTGTGGACGTTCTGCCTCTTTTCCTATGCTTTAAATGCAATTCCAGTCTACCTCCTGAAATCGGTTTCCTGCAATTCTGCCCCGCTTTCAAGTCCTCTTGGCAGCCTTACTTCAGTATATTTTTGGACGATAGCTGTCATTTATAACTCTGCAGGTTTGTGAATTACAGTGCCCCTGAGCTCCTTTCTTCAACTCGCTTTCTCGTGAGCTGGCCGCATCACCGCAGGATTGCTTCAGGCCCTAATCTGGTTCCGGCACGGCACGCTGAGCCTTTGGTTAATTCCTCTTCCTGGTGGGAAATGAGAGTTAAATTTGCCCGTCCAGACACCTCCAGCTAGTCTGTCATTGGTTCTCCCTATTCCTGTTCATCTTCCGCAGAAATTGCAAACTGGGCCAAACAGGAGGTTAAAGGCACTGACTCTCCAAGTCGGGAGAGTGTTAGTAAAGTGTCTGGAATCTTGCACCCGAGTACCAGGGGACGAAAACTGACATATATTGGAACACGTTTCCCGATCACACGGTTGATCATACTCTGGGTTCCACATGCATGTTTTAGCTGAAGGAAGAATACCTTAAACCTGGAGAGTTGAGACCCGTGGAATGGGTACCATGCAATATGAATTCAAAGGGTCTTCATTTGCTCACTGAACTTCTCCAATCCTATCACTGCTGCGTTTATGTCCCTGTACAAATGCTTGATTCTCTTTCGGAGACATAGCAATCCATAGGTTTTAAGATACTTCCTAGTCAGGTACACTTTTAGGTATTTAATATGGGGTGTTGAGTCCATTTCATTGAGCAAAGAGTAGCTCTTCTCTATTCCATATTTGGCTTAAGGAACTTTATCTGTGCTCATTTCAATCTCTGGTTTTATGCAGCACCCCAACTCACCTTTCCCCTTAAGCAAGCATAAGTTGGGTTTCTAAATTTGAGACCCTGTTCTGTTTTGTAATTCAGTTCCTGTGTAGCCAAGTTTACATTCCGTGTATTAGTGATATCTTATGATGTTTCTTTTCCTGTGTGACTTATTTCAGTTAGAATCATCATACCTGAATCCACTCATTATGCTGCTACGGGCCTGATGACATAGATTTCATTGCTGAGTGATACTGCATTGTACGTAAGTACCACAACTTCTTTATCCATTTTTCACTTTCTGCGATATTGAACTTGTACCGTAAACCAGGTTCTTGTAAACAGAGCCGTCCCAACCTTTGGGGTGGCTGTGTCTTTTTGATTTTAATTTCCCTAAGCTATAGGACCATAAGTGGAAGTGCCCTAGGCTCTGTTGCTTTGTTTTTTAGATGTTTCAGGAAACACCATACACTTCTCCCGAGTGGCTGTTGGCAATTGACATCCCGCCCATCAGCATAACAAGGCTCCCAGTTCTCCATGGCCTGTCCTGCCTTTCTGGATTTTACACTTTTTTCAGATGGCCCTTTTGACCGGGGGGAAGTGAGACTTCATTGTAGTGCAGATTTCCTTTGCAAGCTTGCTTGGTTGGCCAAAAAGGGCGTATGCCTTTTTTCCTGAATATATTCAGGAAAAAACGCATACGCCCTTTTTGGCCAAGTGCATCATTGTGGACGTTCTGCCTCTTTTCCTATGCTTTCAATGCAATTCCAGTCTACCTCCTGAAATCGGTTTCCTGCAATTCTGCCCCGCTTTCAAGTCCTCTTGGCAGCCTTACTTCAGTATATTTTTGGACGATAGCTGTCATTTATATCTCTGCAGGTTTGTGAATTACAGTGCCCCTGAGCTCCTTTCTTCAACTCGCTTTCTCGTGAGCTGGCCGCATCACCGCAGGATTGCTTCAGGCCCTAATCTGGTTCCGTCACGGCACGCTGAGCCTTTGGTTAATTCCTCTTCCTGGTGGGAAATGAGAGTTAAATTTGCCCGTCCAGACACCTCCAGCTAGTCTGTCATTGGTTCTCCCTATTCCTGTTCATCTTCCGCAGAAATTGCACACTGGGCCAAACAGGAGGTTAAAGGCACTGACTCTCCAAGTCGGGAGAGTGTTAGTAAAGCGTCTGGAATGTTGCACCCGAGTACCAGGGGACGAAAACTGACACATATTGGAACACGTCTCCCGATCACACGGTTGATCATACTCTGGGTTCCACATGCATGTTTTAGCTGAAGGAAGAATACCTTCAACCTGGAGAGTTGAGACCCGTGGAATGGGTACCATGCAATATGACTTCAAAGGGTCTTCATTTGCTCACTGAACCTCTCCAATCCTATCACTGCTGCGATTATGCCCCTGTACACACGCTTGATTCTCTTTCAGAGACATAGCAATCCATAGGTTTTAAGATACTTCCTAGTCAGGTACACTCTTAGGCATTTAATATGGGGTGTTGAGTCCATTTCGTTGAGCAAGGAGTAGCTCTTGTCTAATCCATATTTGGCTTAAGGAACTTTATCTGTGCTCATTTCAATCTCTGGTTTTATGCAGCACCCCAACTCACCTTTCCCCTTAAGCAAGCATAAGTTGGGTTTCTAAATTTGAGACCCTGTTCTGTTTTGTAATTCAGTTCCTGTGTAGCCAAGTTTACATTCCGTGTATTAGTGATATCTTATGATGTTTCTTTTCCTGTGTGACTTATTTCAGTTAGAATCATCATACCTGAATCCACTCATTATGCTGCTACGGGCCTGATGACATAGATTTCATTGCTGAGTGATATTGCATTGTACGTAAGTACCACAACTTCTTTATCCATTTTTCACTTTCTGCGATATTGAACTTGTACCGTAAACCAGGTTCTTGTAAACAGAGCCGTCCCAACCTTTGGGGTGGCTGTGTCTTTTGATTTTAATTTCCCTAAGCTATAGGACCATAAGTGGAAGTGCCCTAGGCTCTGTTGCTTTGTTTTTTAGATGTTTCAGGAAACACCATACACTTCTCCCGAGTGGCTGTTGGCAATTTACATCCCGCCCATCAGCATAAAAAGGCTCCCAGTTCTCCATGGCCTGTCCTGCCTTTCTGGATTTTACACTTTTTTCAGATTGCCCTTTTGACCGGGGGGAAGTGAGACTTCATTGTAGTGCAGATTTCCTTTGCAAGCTTGCTTGGTTGGCCAAAAAGGGCGTATGTGTTTTTTTCCTGAATATATTCAGGAAAAAACGCATACGCCCTTTTTGGCCAAGTGCATCATTGTGGACGTTCTGCCTCTTTTCCTATGCTTTAAATGCAATTCCAGTCTACCTCCTGAAATCGGTTTCCTGCAATTCTGCCCCGCTTTCAAGTGTTCTTGGCAGCCTTATTTCAGTATATTTTTGCACGATAGCTGTCATTTATAACTCTGCAGGTTTGTGAATTACAGTGCCCCTGAGCTCCTTTCTTCAAGTCGCTTTCTTGTGAGCTGGCCACAACACCGCAGGATGGCTTCAGGCCCTAATCTGGTTCCGGCACGGCACGCTGAGCCTTTGGTTAATTCCTCTTCCTGGTGGGAAATGAGAGTTAAATTTGCCCGTCCAGACACCTCCAGCTAGTCTGTCATTGGTTCTCCCTATTCCTGTTCATCTTCCGCAGAAATTGCAAACTGGGCCAAACAGGAGGTTAAAGGCACTGACTCTCCAAATCGGGAGAGTGTTAGTAAAGTGTCTGGAATGTTGCACCCGAGTACCAGGGGACGAAAACTGACACATATTGGAACACGTCTCCCGATCACATGGTTGATCATACTCTGGGTTCCACATGCATGTTTTAGCTGAAGGAAGAATACCTTAAACCTGGAGAGTTGAGACCCATGGAATGGGTACCATGCAATATGACTTCAAAGGGTCTTCATTTGCTCACCGAACTTCTCCAATCCTATCACTGCTGCGTTTAGGCCCCTGTACACACGCCTGATTCTCTTTCAGAGACATAGCAATCCATAGGTTTAAGATACTTCCTAGTCAGGTAAACTCTTAGGCATTTAATATGGGGTGTTGAGTCCATTTCGTTGAGCAAGGAGTAGCTCTTGTCTATTCCATATTTGGCTTAAGGAACTTTATCTGTGCTCATTTCAATCTCTGGTTTTATGCAGCACCCCAACTCACCTTTCCCCTTAAGCAAGCATAAGTTGGGTTTCTAAATTTGAGACCCCGTTCTGTTTTGTAATTCAGTTCCTATGTAGCCAAGTTTACATTCCGTGTATTAGTGATATCTTATGATGTTTCTTTTCCTGTGTGACTTATTTCAGTTAGAATCATCATACCTGAATCCACTCATTATGCTGCTACGGGCCTGATGACATAGATTTCATTGCTGAGTGATATTGCATTGTACGTAAGTACCACAACTTCTTTATCCATTTTTCACTTTCTGCGATATTGAACTTGTACCGTAAACCAGGTTCTTGTAAACAGAGCCGTCCCAACCTTTGGGGTGGCTGTGTCTTTTTGATTTTAATTTCCCTAAGCTATAGGACCATAAGTGGAAGTGCCCTAGGCTCTGTTGCTTTGTTTTTTAGATGTTTCAGGAAACACCATACACTTCTCCAGAGTGGCTGTTGGCAATTTACATCCCGCCCATCAGCATAACAAGGCTCCCAGTTCTCCATGGCCTGTCCTGCCTTTCTGGATTTTACACTTTTTTCAGATGGCCCTTTTGACCGGGGGGAAGTGAGACTTCATTGTAGTGCAGATTTCCTTTGCAAGCTTGCTTGGTTGGCCAAAAAGGGCGTATGTGTTTTTTCCTGAATATATTCAGGAAAAAACGCATACGCCCTTTTTGGCCAAGTGCATCATTGTGGACGTTCTGCCTCTTTTCCTATGCTTTCAATGCAATTCCAGTCTACCTCCTGAGATCGGTTTCCTGCAATTCTGCCCCGCTTTCAAGTCCTCTTGGCAGCCTTACTTCAGTATATTTTTGGACGATAGCTGTCATTTATAACTCTGCAGGTTTGTGAATTACAGTGCCCCTGAGCTCCTTTCTTCAAGTCGCTTTCTCGTGAGCTGGCCGCAACACCGCAGGATGGCTTCAGGCCCTAATCTGGTTCCGGCACGGCACGCTGAGCCTTTGGTTAATTCCTCTTCCTGGTGGGAAATGAGAGTTAAATTTGCCCGTCCAGACACCTCCAGCTAGTCTGTCATTGGTTCTCCCTATTCCTGTTCATCTTCCGCAGAAATTGCAAACTGGGCCAAACAGGAGGTTAAAGGCACTGACTCTCCAAGTCGGGAGAGTGTTAGTAAAGCGTCTGGAATGTTGCACCCGAGTACCAGGGGACGAAAACTGACACATATTGGAACACGTCTCCCGATCACACGGTTGATCATACTCTGGGTTCCACATGCATGTTTTAGCTGAAGGAAGAATACCTTAAACCTGGAGAGTTGAGACCCGTGGAATGGGTACCATGCAATATGACTTCAAAGGGTCTTCATTTGCTCACTGAACCTCTCCAATCCTATCACTGCTGCGTTTATGCCCCTGCACACATGCTTGATTCTCTTTCAGAGACATAGCAATCCATAGGTTTTAAGATACTTCCTAGTCAGGTACATTCTTAGGTGTTTAATATGGGGTGTTGAATCCATTTCGTTGAGCAAGGAGTAGCTCTTGTCTATTCCATATTTGGCTTAAGGAACTTTATCTGTGCTCATTTCAATCTCTGGTTTTATGCAGCACCCCAACTCACCTTTCCCCTTAAGCAAGCATAAGTTGGTTTTCTAAATTTGAGACCCTGTTCTGTTTTGTAATTCAGTTCCTATGTAGCCAAGTTTACATTCCGTGTATTAGTGATATCTTATGATGTTTCTTTTCCTGTGTGACTTATTTCAGTTAGAATCATCATACCTGAATCCACTCATTATGCTGCTACGGGCCTGATGACATAGATTTCATTGCTGAGTGATACTGCATTTTACGTAAGTACCACAACTTCTTTATCCATTTTTCACTTTCTGCGATATTGAACTTGTACCGTAAACCAGGTTCTTGTAAACAGAGCCGTCCCAACCTTTGGGGTGGCTGTGTCTTTTTGATTTTAATTTCCCTAAGCTATAGGACCATAAGTGGAAGTGCCCTAGGCTCTGTTGCTTTGTTTTTTAGATGTTTCAGGAAACACCATACACTTCTCCCGAGTGGCTGTTGGCAATTTACATCCCGCCCATCAGCATAACAAGGCTCCCAGTTCTCCATGGCCTGTCCTGCCTTTCTGGATTTTACACTTTTTTCAGATGGCCCTTTTGACCGGGGGGAAGTGAGACTTCATTGTAGTGCAGATTTCCTTTGCAAGCTTGCTTGGTTGGCGAAGAAGGGCGTATGCGTTTTTTCCTGAATATATTCAGGAAAAAACGCATACGCCCTTTTTGGCCAAGTGCATCATTGTGGACGTTCTGCCTCTTTTCCTATGCTTTAAATGCAATTCCAGGCTACCTCCTGAAATCGGTTTCCTGCAATTCTGCCCCGCTTTCAAGTCCTCTTGGCAGCCTTACTTCAGTATATTTTTGGACGATAGCTGTCATTTATAACTCTGCAGGTTTGTGAATTACAGTGCCCCTGAGCTCCTTTCTTCAAGTCGCTTTCTTGTGAGCTGGCCACAACACCGCAGGATGGCTTCAGGCCCTAATCTGGTTCCGGCACGGCACGCTGAGCCTTTGGTTAATTCCTCTTCCTGGTGGGAAATGAGAGTTAAATTTGCCCGTCCAGACACCTCCAGCTAGTCTGTCATTGGTTCTCCCTATTCCTGTTCATCTTCCGCAGAAATTGCAAACTGGGCCAAACAGGAGGTTAAAGGCACTGACTCTCCAAGTCGGGAGAGTGTTAGTAAAGCGTCTGGAATGTTGCACCCGAGTACCAGGGGACGAAAACTGACACATATTGGAACACGTCTCCCGATCACACGGTTGATCATACTCTGGCTTCCAAATGCATGATTTAGCTGAAGGAAGAATACCTTAAAACTGGAGAGTTGAGACCCATGGAATGGATACCATGCAATATGACTTCAAAGGGTCTTCATTTGCTCACCGAACTTCTCCAATCCTATCACTGCTGCGTTTATGCCCCTGTACACACGCTTGATTCTCTTTCAGAGACATAGCAATCCATAGGTTTTAAGATACTTCCTAGTCAGGTACACTCTTAGGCATTTAATATGGGGTGTTGAGTCCATTTCGTTGAGCAAGGAGTAGCTCTTGTCTATTCCATATTTGGCTTAAGGAACTTTATCTGTGCTCATTTCAATCTCTGGTTTTATGCAGCACCCCAACTCACCTTTCCCCTTAAGCAAGCATAAGTTGGTTTTCTAAATTTGAGACCCTGTTCTGTTTTGTAATTCAGTTCCTGTGTAGCCAAGGTTACATTCCGTGTATTAGTGATATCTTATGATGTTTCTTTTTCTGTGTGACTCATTTCAGTTAGAATCATTGTACCTGAATCCACTCATTATGCTGCTACGGGCCTGATGACATAGATTTCATTGCTGAGTGATATTGCATTGTACGTAAGTACCACAACTTCTTTATCCATTTTTCACTTTCTGCGATATTGAACTTGTACCGTAAACCAGGTTCTTGTAAACAGAGCCGTCCCAACCTTTGGGGTGGCTGTGTCTTTTGATTTTAATTTCCCTAAGCTATAGGACCATAAGTGGAAGTGCCCTAGGCTCTGTTGCTTTGTTTTTTAGTTGTTTCAGGAAACACCATACACTTCTCCCGAGTGGCTGTTGGCAATTTACATCCCGCCCATCAGCATAACAAGGCTCCCAGTTCTCCATGGCCTGTCCTGCCTTTCTGGATTTTACACTTTTTTCAGATGGCCCTTTTGACTGGGGGGATGTGAGACTTCATTGTAGTGCAGATTTCCTTTGCAAGCTTGCTTGGTTGGCGAAGAAGGGCGTATGCGTTTTTTCCTGAATATATTCAGGAAAAAACGCATACGCACTTTTTGGCCAAGTGCATCATTGTGGACGTTCTGCCTCTTTTCCTATGCTTTCAATGCAATTCCAGTCTACCTCCTGAAATCGGTTTCCTGCAATTCTGCCCCGCTTTCAAGTCCTCTTGGCAGCCTTACTTCAGTATATTTTTGGACGATAGCTGTCATTTATAACTCTGCAGGTTTGTGAATTACAGTGCCCCTGAGCTCCTTTCTTCAAGTCGCTTTCTTGTGAGCTGGCCACAACACCGCAGGATGGCTTCAGGCCCTAATCTGGTTCCGGCACGGCACGCTGAGCCTTTGGTTAATTCCTCTTCCTGGTGGGAAATGAGAGTTAAATTTGCCCGTCCAGACACCTCCAGCTAGTCTGTCATTGGTTCTCCCTATTCCTGTTCATCTTCCGCAGAAATTGCAAACTGGGCCAAACAGGAGGTTAAAGGCACTGACTCTCCAAGTCGGGAGAGTGTTAGTAAAGCGTCTGGAATGTTGCACCCGAGTACCAGGGGACGAAAACTGACACATATTGGAACACGTCTCCCGATCACACGGTTGATCATACTCTGGCTTCCAAATGCATGATTTAGCTGAAGGAAGAATACCTTAAAACTGGAGAGTTGAGACCCATGGAATGGATACCATGCAATATGACTTCAAAGGGTCTTCATTTGCTCACCGAACTTCTCCAATCCTATCACTGCTGCGTTTATTCCCCTGTACACACGCTTGATTCTCTTTCAGAGACATAGCAATCCATAGGTTTTAAGATACTTCCTAGTCAGGTATATTCTTAGGCATTTAATATGGGGTGTTGAGTCCATTTCGTTGAGCAAGGAGTAGCTCTTGTCTATTCCATATTTGGCTTAAGGAACTTTATCTGTGCTCATTTCAATCTCTGGTTTTATGCAGCACCCCAACTCACCTTTCCCCTTAAGCAAGCATAAGTTGGTTTTCTAAATTTGAGACCCTGTTCTGTTTTGTAATTCAGTTCCTGTGTAGCCAAGGTTACATTCCGTGTATTAGTGATATCTTATGATGTTTCTTTTTCTGTGTGACTCATTTCAGTTAGAATCATTGTACCTGAATCCACTCATTATGCTGCTACGGGCCTGATGACATAGATTTCATTGCTGAGTGATATTGCATTGTACGTAAGTACCACAACTTCTTTATCCATTTTTCACTTTCTGCGATATTGAACTTGTACCGTAAACCAGGTTCTTGTAAACAGAGCCGTCCCAACCTTTGGGGTGGCTGTGTCTTTTGATTTTAATTTCCCTAAGCTATAGGACCATAAGTGGAAGTGCCCTAGGCTCTGTTGCTTTGTTTTTTAGATGTTTCAGGAAACACCATACACTTCTCCCGAGTGGCTGTTGGCAATTTACATCCCGCCCATCAGCATAACAAGGCTCCCAGTTCTCCATGGCCTGTCCTGCCTTTCTGGATTTTACACTTTTTTCAGATGGCCCTTTTGACCGGGGGGAAGTGAGACTTCATTGTAGTGCAGATTTCCTTTGCAAGCTTGCTTGGTTGGCGAAGAAGGGCGTATGCGTTTTTTCCTGAATATATTCAGGAAAAAAGGCATACGCCCTTTTTGGCCAAGTGCATCATTGTGGACGTTCTGCCTCTTTTCCTATGCTTTAAATGCAATTCCAGTCTACCTCCTGAAATCGGTTTCCTGCAATTCTGCCCCGCTTTCAAGTCCTCTTGGCAGCCTTACTTCAGTATATTTTTGGACGATAGCTGTCATTTATAACTCTGCAGGTTTGTGAATTACAGTGCCCCTGAGCTCCTTTCTTCAACTCGCTTTCTCGTGAGCTGGCCGCAACACCGCAGGATGGCTTCAGGCCCTAATCTGGTTCCGGCACGGCACGCTGAGCCTTTGGTTAATTCCTCTTCCTGGTGGGAAATGAGAGTTAAATTTGCCCGTCCAGACACCTCCATCTAGTCTGTCATTGGTTCTGCCTATTCCTGTTCATCTTCCGCAGAAATTGCAAACTGGGCCAAACAGGAGGTTAAAGGCACTGACTCTCCAAGTCGGGAGAGTGTTAGTAAAGCGTCTGGAATGTTGCACCCGAGTACCAGGGGATGAAAACTGACACATATTGGAACACGTCTCCCGATCACACGGTTGATCATACTCTGGCTTCCAAATGCATGATTTAGCTGAAGGAAGAATACCTTAAAACTGGAGAGTTGAGACCCATGGAATGGATACCATGCAATATGACTTCAAAGGGTCTTCATTTGCTCACCGAACTTCTCCAATCCTATCACTGCTGCGTTTATGCCCCTGTACACACGCTTGATTCTCTTTCAGAGACATAGCAATCCATAGGTTTTAAGATACTTCCTAGTCAGGTACACTCTTAGGCATTTAATATGGGGTGTTGAGTCCATTTCGTTGAGCAAGGAGTAGCTCTTGTCTATTCCATATTTGGCTTAAGGAACTTTATCTGTGCTCATTTCAATCTCTGGTTTTATGCAGCACCCCAACTCACCTTTCCCCTTAAGCAAGCATAAGTTGGTTTTCTAAATTTGAGACCCTGTTCTGTTTTGTAATTCAGTTCCTGTGTAGCCAAGGTTACATTCCGTGTATTAGTGATATCTTATGATGTTTCTTTTTCTGTGTGACTCATTTCAGTTAGAATCATTGTACCTGAATCCACTCATTATGCTGCTACGGGCCTGATGACATAGATTTCATTGCTGAGTGATATTGCATTGTACGTAAGTACCACAACTTCTTTATCCATTTTTCACTTTCTGCGATATTGAACTTGTACCGTAAACCAGGTTCTTGTAAACAGAGCCGTCCCAACCTTTGGGGTGGCTGTGTCTTTTGATTTTAATTTCCCTAAGCTATAGGACCATAAGTGGAAGTGCCCTAGGCTCTGTTGCTTTGTTTTTTAGATGTTTCAGGAAACACCATACACTTCTCCCGAGTGGCTGTTGGCAATTTACATCCCGCCCATCAGCATAACAAGGCTCCCAGTTCTCCATGGCCTGTCCTGCCTTTCTGGATTTTACACTTTTTTCAGATGGCCCTTTTGACCGGGGGGAAGTGAGACTTCATTGTAGTGCAGATTTCCTTTGCAAGCTTGCTTGGTTGGCCAAAAAGGGCGTATGCCTTTTTTCCTGAATATATTCAGGAAAAAAGGCATACGCCCTTTTTGGCCAAGTGCATCATTGTGGACGTTCTGCCTCTTTTCCTATGCTTTCAATGCAATTCCAGTCTACCTCCTGAAATCGGTTTCCTGCAATTCTGCCCCGCTTTCAAGTCCTCTTGGCAGCATTACTTCAGTATATTTTTGGACGATAGCTGTCATTTATAACTCTGCAGGTTTGTGAATTACAGTGCCCCTGAGCTCCTTTCTTCAACTCGCTTTCTCGTGAGCTGGCCGCAACACCGCAGGATGGCTTCAGGCCCTAATCTGGTTCCGGCACGGCACGCTGAGCCTTTGGTTAATTCCTCTTCCTGGTGGGAAATGAGAGTTAAATTTGCCCGTCCAGACACCTCCAGCTAGTCTCTCATTGGTTCTCCCTATTCCTGTTCATCTTCCGCAGAAATTGCAAACTGGGCCAAACAGGAGGTTAAAGGCACTGACTCTCCAAGTCGGGAGAGTGTTAGTAAAGCGTCTGGAATGTTGCACCCGAGTGCCAGGGGACGAAAACTGACACATATTGGAACACGTCTCCCGATCACACGGTTGATCATACTCTGGCATCCAAATGCATGTTTTAGCTGAAGGAAGAATACCTTAAACCTGGAGAGTTGAGACCCGTGGAATGGGTACCATGCAGTATGACTTCAAAGGGTCTTCATTTGCTCACTGAACCTCTCCAATCCTATCACTGCTGCGATTATGCCCCTGCACACACGCTTGATTCTCTTTCGGAGACATAGCAATCCATAGGTTTTAAGATACTTCCTAGTCAGGTACATTCTTAGGTGTTTAATATGGGGTGCTGAATCCTTTTCGTAGAGCAAGGAGTAGCTCTTGTCTATTCCATATTTGGCTTAAGGAACTTTATCTGTGCTCATTTCAATCTCTGGTTTTATGCAGCACCCCAACTCACCTTTCCCCTTAAGCAAGCATAAGTTGGTTTTCTAAATTTGAGACCCTGTTCTGTTTTGTAATTCAGTTCCTATGTAGCCAAGTTTACATTCCGTGTATTAGTGATATCTTATGATGTTTCTTTTCCTGTGTGACTTATTTCAGTTAGAATCATCATACCTGAATCCACTCATTATGCTGCTAAGGGCCTAATGACATAGATTTCATTGCTGAGTGATATTGCATTGTACGTAAGTACCACAACTTCTTTATCCATTTTTCACTTTCTGCGATATTGAACTTGTACCGTAAACCAGGTTCTTGTAAACAGAGCCGTCCCAACATTTGGGGTGGCTGTGTCTTTTTGATTTTAATTTCCCTAAGCTATAGGACCATAAGTGGAAGTGCCCTAGGCTCTGTTGCTTTGTTTTTTAGATGTTTCAGGAAACACCATACACTTCTCCCGAGTGGCTGTTGGCAATTTACATCCCGCCCATCAGCATAACAAGGCTCCCAGTTCTCCATGGCCTGTCCTGCCTTTCTGGATTTTACACTTTTTTCAGATGGCCCTTTTGACCGGGGGGAAGTGAGACTTCATTGTAGTGCAGATTTCCTTTGCAAGCTTGCTTGGTTGGCCAAAAAGGGCGTATGCGTTTTTTCCTGAATATATTCAGGAAAAAAGGCATACGCCCTTTTTGGCCAAGTGCATCATTGTGGACGTTCTGCCTCTTTTCCTATGCTTTAAATGCAATTCCAGTCTACCTCCTGAAATCGGTTTCCTGCAATTCTGCCCCGCTTTCAAGTCCTCTTGGCAGCCTTACTTCAGTATATTTTTGGACGATAGCTGTCATTTATAACTCTGCAGGTTTGTGAATTACAGTGCCCCTGAGCTCGTTTCTTCAAGTCGCTTTCTCGTGAGCTGGCCGCAACACCACAGGATGGCTTCAGGCCCTAATCTGGTTCCGGCACGGCACGCTGAGCCTTTGGTTAATTCCTCTTCCTGGTGGGAAATGAGAGTTAAATTTGCCCGTCCAGACACCTCCAGCTAGTCTCTCATTGGTTCTCCCTATTCCTGTTCATCTTCCGCAGAAATTGCAAACTGGGCCAAACAGGAGGTTAAAGGCACTGACTATGCAAGTCGGCAGAGTGTTAGTAAAGCATCTGGAATGTTGCACCCGAGTACCAGGGGACGAAAACTGACACATATTGGAACACGTCTCCCGATCACACGGTTGATCATACTCTGGGTTCCACATGCATGTTTTAGCTGAAGGAAGAATACCTTCAACCTGGAGAGTTGAGACCCGTGGAATGGGTACCATGCAATATGACTTCAAAGGGTCTTCATTTGCTCACCGAACTTCTCCAATCCTATCACTGCTGCGTTTATGCCCCTGAACACACGCTTGATTCTTTTTCGGAGACATAGCAATCCATAGGTTTTAAGATACTTCCTAGTCAGGTACACTCTTAGGCATTTAATATGGGGTGTTGAGTCCATTTCGTTGAGCAAGGAGTAGCTCTTGTCTATTCCATATTTGGCTTAAGGAACTTTATCTGTGCTCATTTCAATCTCTGGTTTTATGCAGCACCCCAACTCACCTTTCCCCTTAAGCAAGCATAAGTTGGTTTTCTAAATTTGATAACCTGTTCTGTTTGTAATTCAGTTCCTGTGTAGCCAAGTTTACATTCCGTGTATTAGTGATATCTTATGATGTTTCTTTTTCTGTGTGACTTATTTCAGTTAGAATCATCATACCTGAATCCACTCATTATGCTGCTACGGGCCTGATGACATAGATTTCATTGCTGAGTGATACTGCATTGTACGTAAGTACCACAACTTCTTTATCCATTTTTCACTTTCTGCGATATTGAACTTGTACCGTAAACCAGGTTCTTGTAAACAGAGCCGTCCCAACATTTGGGGTGGCTGTGTCTTTTTGATTTTAATTTCCCTAAGCTATAGGACCATAAGTGGAAGTGCCCTAGGCTCTGTTGCTTTGATTTTTAGATGTTTCAGGAAACACCATACACTTCTCCCGAGTGGTTGTTGGCAATTTACATCCCGCCCATCAGCATAACAAGGCTCCCAGTTCTCCATGGCCTGTCCTGCCTTTCTGGATTTTACACATTTTTCAGATGGCCCTTTTGACCGGGGGGAAGTGAGACTTCATTGTAGTGCAGATTTCCTTTGCAAGCTTGCTTGGTTGGCCAAAAAGGGCGTATGCGTTTTTTCCTGAATATATTCAGGAAAAAACGCATACGCCCTTTTTGGCCAAGTGCATCATTGTGGACGTTCTGCCTCTTTTCCTATGCTTTAAATGCAATTCCAGTCTACCTCCTGAAATCGGTTTCCTGCAATTCTGCCCCGCTTTCAAGTCCTCTTGGCAGCCTTACTTCAGTATATTTTTGGACGATAGCTGTCATTTATAACTCTGCAGGTTTGTGAATTACAGTGCCCCTGAGCTCCTTTCTTCAAGTTGCTTTCTTGTGAGCTGGCCGCAACACCGCAGGATGGCTTCAGGCCCTAATCTGGTTCTGGCACGGCACGCTCAGCCTTTGGTTAATTCCTCTTCCTGGTGGGAAATGAGAGTTAAATTTGCCCGTCCAGACACCTCCAGCTAGTCTGTCATTGGTTCTCCCTATTCCTGTTCAACTTCCACAGAAATTGCAAACTGGGCCAAACAGGAGGTTAAAGGCACTGACTCTCCAAGTCGGGAGAGTGTTAGTAAAGCGTCTGGAATGTTGCACCCGAGTACCAGGGGACGAAAACTGACACATATTGGAACACGTCGCCCGATCACACGGTTGATCATACTCTGGGTTCCACATGCATGTTTTAGCTGAAGGAAGAATGCCTTAAACCTGGAGAGTTGAGACCCGTGGAATGGGTACCATGCAATATGACTTCAAAGGGTCTTCATTTGCTCACCGAACTTCTCCAATCCTATCACTGCTGCGTTTATGCCCCTGAACACACGCTTGATTCTTTTTCGGAGACATAGCAATCCATAGGTTTTAAGATACTACCTAGTCAGGTACACTCTTAGACATTTAATATGGGGTGTTGAGTCCATTTCGTTGAGCAAGGAGTAGCTCTTGTCTATTCCATATTTGGCTTAAGGAACTTTATCTGTGCTCATTTCAATCTCTGGTTTTATGCAGCACCCCAACTCACCTTTCCCCTTAAGCAAGCATAAGTTGGGTTTCTAAATTTGAGAACCTGTTCTGTTTGTAATTCAGTTCCTGTGTAGCCAAGTTTACATTCCGTGTATTAGTGATATCTTATGATGTTTCTTTTTCTGTGTGACTTATTTCAGTTAGAATCATCATACCTGAATCCACTCATTATGCTGCTACGGGCCTGATGACATAGATTTCATTGCTGAGTGATACTGCATTGTACGTAAGTACCACAACTTCTTTATCCATTTTTCACTTTCTGCGATATTGAACTTGTACCGTAAACCAGGTTCTTGTAAACAGAGCCGTCCCAACCTTTGGGGTGGCTGTGTCTTTTTGATTTTAATTTCCCTAAGCTATAGGACCATAAGTGGAAGTGCCCTAGGCTCTGTTGCTTTGTTTTTTAGATGTTTCAGGAAACACCATACACTTCTCCCGAGTGGCTGTTGGCAATTTACATCCCGCCCATCAGCATAACAAGGCTCCCAGTTCTCCATGGCCTGTCCTGCCTTTCTGGATTTTACACTTTTTTCAGATGGCCCTTTTGACCGGGGGGAAGTGAGACTTCACTGTAGTGCAGATTTCCTTTGCAAGCTTGCTTGGTTGGCCAAAAAGTGCGTATGCGTTTTTTCCTGAATATATTCAGGAAAAAACGCATACGCCCTTTTTGGCCAAGTGCATCATTGTGGACGTTCTGCCTCTTTTCCTATGCTTTAAATGCAATTCCAGTCTACCTCCTGAAATCGGTTTCCTGCAATTCTGCCCCGCTTTCAAGTCCTCTTGGCAGCCTTACTTCAGTATATTTTTGGACGATAGCTGTCATTTATAACTCTGCAGGTTTGTGAATTACAGTGCCCCTGAGCTCCTTTCTTGAACTCGCTCTCTCGTGAGCTGGCCGCATCACCGCAGGATTGCTTCAGGCCCTAATCTGGTTCCGGCACGGCACGCTGAGCCTTTGGTTAATTCCTCTTCCTGGTGGGAAATGAGAGTTAAATTTGCCCGTCCAGACACCTCCAGCTAGTCTGTCATTGGTTCTCCCTATTCCTGTTCATCTTCCGCAGAAATTGCAAACTGGGCCAAACAGGAGGTTAAAGGCACTGACTCTCCAAGTCGGGAGAGTGTTAGTAAAGCGTCTGGAATGTTGCACCCGAGTACCAGGGGACGAAAACTGACACATATTGGAACACGTCTCCCGATCACACGGTTGATCATACTCTGGGTTCCACATGCATGTTTTAGCTGAAGGAAGAATACCTTCAACCTGGAGAGTTGAGACCCGTGGAATGGGTACCATGCAATATGACTTCAAAGGGTCTTCATTTGCTCACCGAACTTCTCCAATCCTATCACTGCTGCGTTTATGCCCCTGAACACACGCTTGATTCTTTTTCGGAGACATAGCAATCCATAGGTTTTAAGATACTTCCTAGTCAGGTACACTCTTAGGCATTTAATATGGGGTGTTGAGTCCATTTCGTTGAGCAAGGAGTAGCTCTTGTCTATTCCATATTTGGCTTAAGGAACTTTATCTGTGCTCATTTCAATCTCTGGTTTTATGCAGCACCCCAACTCACCTTTCCCCTTAAGCAAGCATAAGTTGGTTTTCTAAATTTGATAACCTGTTCTGTTTGTAATTCAGTTCCTGTGTAGCCAAGTTTACATTCCGTGTATTAGTGATATCTTATGATGTTTCTTTTTCTGTGTGACTTATTTCAGTTAGAATCATCATACCTGAATCCACTCATTATGCTGCTACGGGCCTGATGACATAGATTTCATTGCTGAGTGATACTGCATTGTACGTAAGTACCACAACTTCTTTATCCATTTTTCACTTTCTGCGATATTGAACTTGTACCGTAAACCAGGTTCTTGTAAACAGAGCCGTCCCAACATTTGGGGTGGCTGTGTCTTTTTGATTTTAATTTCCCTAAGCTATAGGACCATAAGTGGAAGTGCCCTAGGCTCTGTTGCTTTGATTTTTAGATGTTTCAGGAAACACCATACACTTCTCCCGAGTGGTTGTTGGCAATTTACATCCCGCCCATCAGCATAACAAGGCTCCCAGTTCTCCATGGCCTGTCCTGCCTTTCTGGATTTTACACATTTTTCAGATGGCCCTTTTGACCGGGGGGAAGTGAGACTTCATTGTAGTGCAGATTTCCTTTGCAAGCTTGCTTGGTTGGCCAAAAAGGGCGTATGCGTTTTTTCCTGAATATATTCAGGAAAAAACGCATACGCCCTTTTTGGCCAAGTGCATCATTGTGGACGTTCTGCCTCTTTTCCTATGCTTTAAATGCAATTCCAGTCTACCTCCTGAAATCGGTTTCCTGCAATTCTGCCCCGCTTTCAAGTCCTCTTGGCAGCCTTACTTCAGTATATTTTTGGACGATAGCTGTCATTTATAACTCTGCAGGTTTGTGAATTACAGTGCCCCTGAGCTCCTTTCTTCAAGTTGCTTTCTTGTGAGCTGGCCGCAACACCGCAGGATGGCTTCAGGCCCTAATCTGGTTCTGGCACGGCACGCTCAGCCTTTGGTTAATTCCTCTTCCTGGTGGGAAATGAGAGTTAAATTTGCCCGTCCAGACACCTCCAGCTAGTCTGTCATTGGTTCTCCCTATTCCTGTTCAACTTCCACAGAAATTGCAAACTGGGCCAAACAGGAGGTTAAAGGCACTGACTCTCCAAGTCGGGAGAGTGTTAGTAAAGCGTCTGGAATGTTGCACCCGAGTACCAGGGGACGAAAACTGACACATATTGGAACACGTCGCCCGATCACACGGTTGATCATACTCTGGGTTCCACATGCATGTTTTAGCTGAAGGAAGAATGCCTTAAACCTGGAGAGTTGAGACCCGTGGAATGGGTACCATGCAATATGACTTCAAAGGGTCTTCATTTGCTCACCGAACTTCTCCAATCCTATCACTGCTGCGTTTATGCCCCTGAACACACGCTTGATTCTTTTTCGGAGACATAGCAATCCATAGGTTTTAAGATACTACCTAGTCAGGTACACTCTTAGACATTTAATATGGGGTGTTGAGTCCATTTCGTTGAGCAAGGAGTAGCTCTTGTCTATTCCATATTTGGCTTAAGGAACTTTATCTGTGCTCATTTCAATCTCTGGTTTTATGCAGCACCCCAACTCACCTTTCCCCTTAAGCAAGCATAAGTTGGGTTTCTAAATTTGAGAACCTGTTCTGTTTGTAATTCAGTTCCTGTGTAGCCAAGTTTACATTCCGTGTATTAGTGATATCTTATGATGTTTCTTTTTCTGTGTGACTTATTTCAGTTAGAATCATCATACCTGAATCCACTCATTATGCTGCTACGGGCCTGATGACATAGATTTCATTGCTGAGTGATACTGCATTGTACGTAAGTACCACAACTTCTTTATCCATTTTTCACTTTCTGCGATATTGAACTTGTACCGTAAACCAGGTTCTTGTAAACAGAGCCGTCCCAACCTTTGGGGTGGCTGTGTCTTTTTGATTTTAATTTCCCTAAGCTATAGGACCATAAGTGGAAGTGCCCTAGGCTCTGTTGCTTTGATTTTTAGATGTTTCAGGAAACACCATACACTTCTCCCGAGTGGCTGTTGGCAATTTACATCCCGCCCATCAGCATAACAAGGCTCCCAGTTCTCCATGGCCTGTCCTGCCTTTCTGGATTTTACACTTTTTTCAGATGGCCCTTTTGACCGGGGGGAAGTGAGACTTCACTGTAGTGCAGATTTCCTTTGCAAGCTTGCTTGGTTGGCCAAAAAGGGCGTATGCGTTTTTTCCTGAATATATTCAGGAAAAAACGCATACGCCCTTTTTGGCCAAGTGCATCATTGTGGACGTTCTGCCTCTTTTCCTATGCTTTCAATGCAATTCCAGTCTACCTCCTGAAATCGGTTTCCTGCAATTCTGCCCCGCTTTCAAGTCCTCTTGGCAGCCTTACTTCAGTATATTTTTGGACGATAGCTGTCATTTATAACTCTGCAGGTTTGTGAATTACAGTGCCCCTGAGCTCCTTTCTTCAACTCGCTTTGTCGTGAGCTGGCCGCAACACCGCAGGATGGCTTTAGGCCCTAATCTGGTTCCGGCACGGCACGCTGAGCCTTTGGTTAATTCCTCTTCCTGGTGGGAAATGAGAGTTAAATTTGCCCGTCCAGACACCTCCAGCTAGTCTGTCATTGGTTCTCCCTATTCCTGTTCAACTTCCACAGAAATTGCAAACTGGGCCAAACAGGAGGTTAAAGGCACTGACTCTCCAAGTCGGGAGAGTGTTAGTAAAGCGTCTGGAATGTTGCACCCGAGTACCAGGGGACGAAAACTGACACATATTGGAACACGTCGCCCGATCACACGGTTGATCATACTCTGGGTTCCACATGCATGTTTTAGCTGAAGGAAGAATGCCTTAAACCTGGAGAGTTGAGACCCGTGGAATGGGTACCATGCAATATGACTTCAAAGGGTCTTCATTTGCTCACCGAACTTCTCCAATCCTATCACTGCTGCGTTTATGCCCCTGAACACACGCTTGATTCTTTTTCGGAGACATAGCAATCCATAGGTTTTAAGATACTTCCTAGTCAGGTACACTCTTAGACATTTAATATGGGGTGTTGAGTCCATTTCGTTGAGCAAGGAGTAGCTCTTGTCTATTCCATATTTGGCTTAAGGAACTTTATCTGTGCTCATTTCAATCTCTGGTTTTATGCAGCACCCCAACTCACCTTTCCCCTTAAGCAAGCATAAGTTGGGTTTCTAAATTTGAGAACCTGTTCTGTTTGTAATTCAGTTCCTGTGTAGCCAAGTTTACATTCCGTGTATTAGTGATATCTTATGATGTTTCTTTTTCTGTGTGACTTATTGCAGTTAGAATCATCATACCTGAATCCACTCATTATGCTGCTACGGGCCTGATGACATAGATTTCATTGCTGAGTGATACTGCATTGTACGTAAGTACCACAACTTCTTTATCCATTTTTCACTTTCTGCGATATTGAACTTGTACCGTAAGCCAGGTTCTTGTAAACAGAGCCGTCCCAACATTTGGGGTGGCTGTGTCTTTTTGATTTTAATTTCCCTAAGCTATAGGACCATAAGTGGAAGTGCCCTAGGCTCTGTTGCTTTGATTTTTAGATGTTTCAGGAAACACCATACACTTCTCCCGAGTGGCTGTTGGCAATTTACATCCCGCCCATCAGCATAACAAGGCTCCCAGTTCTCCATGGCCTGTCCTGCCTTTCTGGATTTTACACTTTTTTCAGATGGCCCTTTTGACCGGGGGGAAGTGAGACTTCATTGTAGTGCAGATTTCCTTTGCAAGCTTGCTTGGTTGGCCAAAAAGGGCGTATGCGTTTTTTCCTGAATATATTCAGGAAAAAACGCATACGCCCTTTTTGGCCAAGTGCATCATTGTGGACGTTCTGCCTCTTTTCCTATGCTTTAAATGCAATTCCAGTCTACCTCCTGAAATCGGTTTCCTGCAATTCTGCCCCGCTTTCAAGTCCTCTTGGCAGCCTTACTTCAGTATATTTTTGGACGATAGCTGTCATTTATAACTCTGCAGGTTTGTGAATTACAGTGTCCCTGAGCTCCTTTCTTCAACTCGCTTTCTTGTGAGCTGGCCGCAACACCGCAGGATGGCTTCAGGCCCTAATCTGGTTCCGGCACGGCACGCTGAGCCTTTGGTTAATTCCTCTTCCTGGTGGGAAATGAGAGTTAAATTTGCCCGTCCAGACACCTCTAGCTAGTCTGTCATTGGTTCTCCCTATTCCTGTTCATCTTCCGCAGAAATTGCAAACTGGGCCAAACAGGAGGTTAAAGGCACTGACTCTCCAAGTCGGGAGAATGTTAGTAAAGCGTCTGGAATGTTGCACCCGAGTACCAGGGGACGAAAACTGACACATATTGGAACACGTCTCCCGATCACACGGTTGATCATTCTCTGGGTTCCACATGCATGTTTTAGCTGAAGGAAGAATACCTTAAACCTGGAGAGTTGAGACCCGTGGAATGGGTACCATGCAATATGACTTCAAAGGGTCTTCATTTGCTCACCGAACTTCTCCAATCCTATCACTGCTGCGTTTATGCCCCTGTACACACGCTTGATTCTTTTTCGGAGACATAGCAATCCATAGGTTTTAAGATACTTCCTAGTCAGGTACACTCTTAGGCATTTAATATGGGGTGTTGAGTCCATTTCGTTGAGCAAGGAGTAGCTCTTGTCTATTCCATATTTGGCTTAAGGAACTTTATCTGTGCTCATTTCAATCTCTGGTTTTATGCAGCACCCCAACTCACCTTTCCCCTTAAGCAAGCATAAGTTGGGTTTCTAAATTTGAGAACCTGTTCTGTTTGTAATTCAGTTCCTGTGTAGCCAAGTTTACATTCCGTGTATTAGTGATATCTTATGATGTTTCTTTTTCTGTGTGACTTATTTCAGTTAGAATCATCATACCTGAATCCACTCATTATGCTGCTACGGGCCTGATGACATAGATTTCATTGCTGAGTGATACTGCATTGTACGTAAGTACCACAACTTCTTTATCCATTTTTCACTTTCTGCGATATTGAACTTGTACCGTAAACCAGGTTCTTGTAAACAGAGCCGTCCCAACCTTTGGTGTGGCTGTGTCTTTTGATTTTAATTTCCCTAAGCTATAGGACCATAAGTGGAAGTGCCCTAGGCTCTGTTGCTTTGATTTTTAGATGTTTCAGGAAACACCATACACTTCTCCCGAGTGGCTGTTGGCAATTGACATCCCGCCCATCAGCATAACAAGGCTCCCAGTTCTCCATGGCCTGTCCTGCCTTTCTGGATTTTACACTTTTTTCAGGTGGCCCTTTTGACCGGGGGGAAGTGAGACTTCACTGTAGTGCAGATTTCCTTTGCAAGCTTGCTTGGTTGGCCAAAAAGGGCGTATGCGTTTTTTCCTGAATATATTCAGGAAAAAACGCATACGCCCTTTTTGGCCAA
This sequence comes from Lagenorhynchus albirostris, assembly GCF_949774975.1. Taxonomy (NCBI): domain Eukaryota; kingdom Metazoa; phylum Chordata; class Mammalia; order Artiodactyla; family Delphinidae; genus Lagenorhynchus; species Lagenorhynchus albirostris. Next base: position 665,383 of record NW_026783267.1, read on the forward strand.
GTGCATCATTGTGGACGTTCTGCCTCTTTTCCTATGCTTTAAATGCAATTCCAGTCTACCTCCTGAAATCGGTTTCCTGCAATTCTGCCCCGCTTTCAAGTCCTCTTGGCAGCCTTACTTCAGTATATTTTTGGACGATAGCTGTCATTTATAACTCTGCAGGTTTGTGAATTACAGTGCCCCTGAGCTCCTTTCTTCAACTCGCTTTCTCGTGAGCTGGCCGCATCACCGCAGGATTGCTTCAGGCCCTAATCTGGTTCCGGCACGGCACGCTGAGCCTTTGGTTAATTCCTCTTCCTGGTGGGAAATGAGAGTTAAATTTGCCCGTCCAGACACCTCCAGCTAGTCTGTCATTGGTTCTGCCTATTCCTGTTCATCTTCCGCAGAAATTGCAAACTGGGCCAAACAGGAGGTTAAAGGCACTGACTCTCCAAGTCGGGAGAGTGTTAGTAAAGCGTCTGGAATGTTGCACCCGAGTACCAGGGGACGAAAACTGACACATATTGGAACACGTCTCCCGATCACACGGTTGATCATACTCTGGGTTCCACATGCATGTTTTAGCTGAAGGAAGAATACCTTCAACCTGGAGAGTTGAGACCCGTGGAATGGGTACCATGCAATATGAATTCAAAGGGTCTTCATTTGCTCACCGAACTTCTCCAATCCTATCACTGCTGCGTTTATGCCCCTGTACACACACTTGATTCTCTTTCAGAGACATAGCAATCCATAGGTTTTAAGATACTTCCTAGTCAGGTACACTCTTAGGCATTTAATTTGGGGTGTTGAGTCCATTTCGTTGAGCAAGGAGTAGCTCTTGTCTATTCCATATTTGGCTTAAGGAACTTTATCTGTGCTCATTTCAATCTCTGGTTTTATGCAGCACCCCAACTCACCTTTCCCCTTAAGCAAGCATAAGTTGGGTTTCTAAATTTGAGACCCTGTTCTGTTTTGTAATTCAGTTCCTGTGTAGCCAAGTTTACATTCCGTGTATTAGTGATATCTTATGATGTTTCTTTTTCTGTGTGACTTATTTCAGTTAGAATCATCATACCTGAATCCACTCATTATGCTGCTATGGGCCTGATGACATAGATTTCATTGTTGAGTGATACTGCATTGTACGTAAGTACCACAACTTCTTTATCCATTTTTCACTTTCTGCGATATTGAACTTGTACCGTAAACCAGGTTCTTGTAAACAGAGCCGTCCCAACCTTTGGGGTGGCTGTGTCTTTTTGATTTTAATTTCCCTAAGCTATAGGACCATAAGTGGAAGTGCCCTAGGCTCTGTTGCTTTGTTTTTTAGATGTTTCAGGAAACACCATACACTTCTCCCGAGTGGCTGTTGGCAATTGACATCCCGCCCATCAGCATAACAAGGCTCCCAGTTCTCCATGGCCTGTCCTGCCTTTCTGGATTTTACACTTTTTTCAGGTGGCCCTTTTGACCGGGGGGAAGTGAGACTTCATTGTAGTGCAGATTTCCTTTGCAAGCTTGCTTGGTTGGCCAAAAAGGGCGTATGCGTTTTTTCCTGAATATATTCAGGAAAAAACGCATACGCCCTTTTTGGCCAAGTGCATCATTGTGGACGTTCTGCCTCTTTTCCTATGCTTTCAATGCAATTCCAGTCTACCTCCTGAAATCGGTTTCCTGCAATTCTGCCCCGCTTTCAAGTCCTCTTGGCAGCCTTACTTCAGTATATTTTTGGACGATAGCTGTCATTTATAACTCTGCAGGTTTGTGAATTACAGTGCCCCTGAGCTCCTTTCTTCAACTCGCTTTCTCGTGAGCTGGCCGCATCACCGCAGGATTGCTTCAGGCCCTAATCTGGTTCCGGCACGGCACGCTGAGCCTTTGGTTAATTCCTCTTCCTGGTGGGAAATGAGAGTTAAATTTGCCCGTCCAGACACCTCCAGCTAGTCTGTCATTGGTTCTGCCTATTCCTGTTCATCTTCCGCAGAAATTGCAAACTGGGCCAAACAGGAGGTTAAAGGCACTGACTCTCCAAGTCGGGAGAGTGTTAGTAAAGCGTCTGGAATGTTGCACCCGAGTACCAGGGGACGAAAACTGACACATATTGGAACACGTCTCCCGATCACACGGTTGATCATACTCTGGGTTCCACATGCATGTTTTAGCTGAAGGAAGAATACCTTAAACCTGGAGAGTTGAGACCCATGGAATGGGTACCATGCAATATGAATTCAAAGGGTCTTCATTTGCTCACCGAACTTCTCCAATCCTATCACTGCTGCGTTTATGCCCCTGTACACACACTTGATTCTCTTTCAGAGACATAGCAATCCATAGGTTTTAAGATACTTCCTAGTCAGGTACACTCTTAGGCATTTAATTTGGGGTGTTGAGTCCATTTCGTTGAGCAAGGAGTAGCTCTTGTCTATTCCATATTTGGCTTAAGGAACTTTATCTGTGCTCATTTCAATCTCTGGTTTTATGCAGCACCCCAACTCACCTTTCCCCTTAAGCAAGCATAAGTTGGTTTTCTAAATTTGAGACCCTGTTCTGTTTTGTAATTCAGTTCCTGTGTAGCCAAGTTTACATTCCGTGTATTAGTGATATCTTATGATGTTTCTTTTTCTGTGTGACTTATTTCAGTTAGAATCATCATACCTGAATCCACTCATTATGCTGCTACGGGCCTGATGACATAGATTTCATTGCTGAGTGATACTGCATTGTACGTAAGTACCACAACTTCTTTATCCATTTTTCACTTTCTGCGATATTGAACTTGTACCGTAAACCAGGTTCTTGTAAACAGAGCCGTCCCAACCTTTGGGGTGGCTGTGTCTTTTTGATTTTAATTTCCCTAAGCTATAGGACCATAAGTGGAAGTGCCCTAGGCTCTGTTGCTTTGTTTTTTAGATGTTTCAGGAAACACCATACACTTCTCCCGAGTGGCTGTTGGCAATTGACATCCCGCCCATCAGCATAACAAGGCTCCCAGTTCTCCATGGCCTGTCCTGCCTTTCTGGATTTTACACTTTTTTCAGGTGGCCCTTTTGACCGGGGGGAAGTGAGACTTCATTGTAGTGCAGATTTCCTTTGCAAGCTTGCTTGGTTGGCCAAAAAGGGCGTATGTGTTTTTTCCTGAATATATTAAGGAAAAAACGCATACGCCCTTTTTGGCCAAGTGCATCATTGTGGACGTTCTGCCTCTTTTCCTATGCTTTCAATGCAATTCCAGTCTACCTCCTGAGATTGGTTTCCTGCAATTCTGCCCCGCTTTCAAGTCCTCTTGGCAGCCTTACTTCAGTATATTTTTGGACGATAGCTGTCATTTATAACTCTGCAGGTTTGTGAATTACAGTGCCCCTGAGCTCCTTTCTTCAACTCGCTTTCTCGTGAGCTGGCCGCAACACCGCAAGATGGCTTCAGGCCCTAATCTGGTTCCGGCACGGCACGCTGAGCCTTTGGTTAATTCCTCTTCCTGGTGGGAAATGAGAGTTAAATTTGCCCGTCCAGACACCTCCAGCTAGTCTGTCATTGGTTCTCCCTATTCCTGTTCATCTTCCGCAGAAATTGCAAACTGGGCCAAACAGGAGGTTAAAGGCACTGACTCTCCAAGTCGGGAGAGTGTTAGTAAAGCGTCTGGAATGTTGCACCCGAGTACCAGGGGACGAAAACTGACACATATTAGAACACGTCTCCCGATCACACGGTTGATCATACTCTGGCTTCCAAATGCATGTTTTAGCTGAAGGAAGAATCCCTTCAACCTGGAGAGTTGAGACCCGTGGAATGGGTACCATGCAATATGACTTCAAAGGGTCTTCATTTGCTCACTGAACCTCTCCAATCCTATCACTGCTGCGTTTATGCCCCTGCACACACGCTTGATTCTCTTTTGGAGACATAGCAATCCATAGGTTTTAAGATACTTCCTAGTCAGGTACATTCTTAGGTGTTTAATATGGGGTGTTGAATCCATTTCGTTGAGCAAGGAGTAGCTCTTGTCTATTCCATATTTGGCTTAAGGAACTTTATCTGTGCTCATTTCAATCTCTGGTTTTATGCAGCACCCCAACTCACCTTTCCCCTTAAGCAAGCATAAGTTGGTTTTCTAAATTTGAGACGCTGTTCTGTTTTGTAATTCAGTTCCTATGTAGCCAAGTTTACATTCCGTGTATTAGTGATATCTTATGATGTTTCTTTTCCTGTGTGACTTATTTCAGTTAGAATCATCATACCTGAATCCACTCATTATGCTGCTACGGGCCTGATGACATAGATTTCATTGCTGAGTGATACTGCATTGTACGTAAGTACCACAACTTCTTTATCCATTTTTCACTTTCTGCGATATTGAACTTGTACCGTAAACCAGGTTCTTGTAAACAGAGCCGTCCCAACCTTTGGGGTGGCTGTGTCTTTTTGATTTTAATTTCCCTAAGCTATAGGACCATAAGTGGAAGTGCCCTAGGCTCTGTTGCTTTGTTTTTTAGATGTTTCAGGAAACACCATACACTTCTCCCGAGTGGCTGTTGGCAATTTACATGCCGCCCATCAGCATAACAAGGCTCCCAGTTCTCCATGGCCTGTCCTGCCTTTCTGGATTTTACACTTTTTTCAGATGGCCCTTTTGACCGGGGGGAAGTGAGACTTCACTGTAGTGCAGATTTCCTTTGCAAGCTTGCTTGGTTGGCCAAAAAGGGCGTATGCGTTTTTTCCTGAATATATTCAGGAAAAAACGCATACGCCCTTTTTGGCCAAGTGCATCATTGTGGACGTTCTGCCTCTTTTCCTATGCTTTCAATGCAATTCCAGTCTACCTCCTGAAATCGGTTTCCTGCAATTCTGCCCCGCTTTCAAGTCCTCTTGGCAGCCTTACTTCAGTATATTTTTGGACGATAGCTGTCATTTATAACTCTGCAGGTTTGTGAATTACAGTGCCCCTGAGCTCCTTTCTTCAACTCGCTTTCTCGTGAGCTGGCCGCAACACCGCAGGATGGCTTCAGGCCCTAATCTGGTTCCGGCACGGCACGCTGAGCCTTTGGTTAATTCCTCTTCCTGGTGGGAAATGAGAGTTAAATTTGCCCGTCCAGACACCTCCAGCTAGTCTGTCATTGGTTCTCCCTATTCCTGTTCATCTTCCCCAGAAATTGCAAACTGGGCCAAACAGGAGGTTAAAGGCACTGACTCTCCAAGTCGGGAGAGTGTTAGTAAAGCGTCTGGAATGTTGCACCCGAGTACCAGGGGACGAAAACTGACACATATTGGAACACGTCTCCCGATCACACGGTTGATCATACTCTGGGTTCCACATGCATGTTTTAGCTGAAGGAAGAATACCTTCAACCTGGAGAGTTGAGACCCGTGGAATGGGTACCATGCAATATGACTTCAAAGGGTCTTCATTTGCTCACTGAACCTCTCCAATCCTATCACTGCTGCGTTTATGCCCCTGCACACACGCTTGATTCTCTTTTGGAGACATAGCAATCCATAGGTTTTAAGATACTTCCTAGTCAGGTACATTCTTAGGTGTTTAATATGGGGTGTTGAATCCATTTCGTTGAGCAAGGAGTAGCTCTTGTCTATTCCATATTTGGCTTAAGGAACTTTATCTGTGCTCATTTCAATCTCTGGTTTTATGCAGCACCCCAACTCACCTTTCCACTTAAGCAAGCATAAGTTGGGTTTCTAAATTTGAGAACCTGTTCTGTTTGTAATTCAGTTCCTGTGTAGCCAAGTTTACATTCCGTGTAGTAGTGATATCTTATGATGTTTCTTTTTCTGTGTGACTTATTTCAGTTAGAATCATCATACCTGAATCCACTCATTATGCTGCTACGGGCCTGATGACATAGATTTCATTGCTGAGTGATACTGCATTGTACGTAAGTACCACAACTTCTTTATCCATTTTTCACTTTCTGCGATATTGAACTTGTACCGTAAACCAGGTTCTTGTAAACAGAGCCGTCCCAACATTTGGGGTGGCTGTGTCTTTTTGATTTTAATTTCCCTAAGCTATAGGACCATAAGTGGAAGTGCCCTAGGCTCTATTGCTTTGATTTTTAGATGTTTCAGGAAACACCATACACTTCTCCCGAGTGGCTGTTGGCAATTTACATCCCGCCCATCAGCATAACAAGGCTCCCAGTTCTCCATGGCCTGTCCTGCCTTTCTGGATTTTACACATTTTTCAGATGGCCCTTTTGACCGGGGGGAAGTGAGACTTCATTGTAGTGCAGATTTCCTTTGCAAGCTTGCTTGGTTGGCCAAAAAGGGCGTTTGCGTTTTTTTCCTGAATATATTCAGGAAAAAACGCATACGCACTTTTTGGCCAAGTGCATCATTGTGGACGTTCTGCCTCTTTTCCTATGCTTTAAATGCAATTCCAGTCTACCTCCTGAAATCGGTTTCCTGCAATTCTGCCCCGCTTTCAAGTCCTCTTGGCAGCCTTACTTCAGTATATTTTTGGACGATAGCTGTCATTTATAACTCTGCAGGTTTGTGAATTACAGTGCCCCTGAGCTCCTTTCTTCAACTCGCTTTCTCGTGAGCTGGCCGCAACACCGCAGGATGGCTTCAGGCCCTAATCTGGTTCCGGCACGGCACGCTGAGCCTTTGGTTAATTCCTCTTCCTGGTGGGAAATGAGAGTTAAATTTGCCCGTCCAGACACCTCCAGCTAGTCTGTCATTGGTTCTCCCTATTCCTGTTCATCTTCCACAGAAATTGCAAACTGGGCCAAACAGGAGGTTAAAGCCACTGACTCTCCAAGTCGGGAGAGTGTTAGTAAAGCGTCTGGAATGTTGCACCCGAGTACCAGGGGACGAAAACTGACACATATTGGAACACGTCGCCCGATCACACGGTTGATCATACTCTGGGTTCCACATGCATGTTTTAGCTGAAGGAAGAATGCCTTAAACCTGGAGAGTTGAGACCCGTGGAATGGGTACCATGCAATATGACTTCAAAGGGTCTTCATTTGCTCACCGAACTTCTCCAATCCTATCACTGCTGCGTTTATGCCCCTGAACACACGCTTGATTCTTTTTCGGAGACATAGCAATCCATAGGTTTTAAGATACTTCCTAGTCAGGTACACTCTTAGACATTTAATATGGGGTGTTGAGTCCATTTCGTTGAGCAAGGAGTAGCTCTTGTCTATTCCATATTTGGCTTAAGGAACTTTATCTGTGCTCATTTCAATCTCTGGTTTTATGCAGCACCCCAACTCACCTTTCCCCTTAAGCAAGCATAAGTTGGGTTTCTAAATTTGAGAACCTGTTCTGTTTGTAATTCAGTTCCTGTGTAGCCAAATTTACATTCCATGTATTAGTGATATCTTATGATGTTTCTTTTTCTGTGTGACTTATTTCAGTTAGAATCATCATACCTGAATCCACTCATTATGCTGCTACGGGCCTGATGACATAGATTTCATTGCTGAGTGATACTGCATTGTACGTAAGTACCACAACTTCTTTATCCATTTTTCACTTTCTGCGATATTGAACTTGTACCGTAAACCAGGTTCTTGTAAACAGAGCCGTTCCAACATTTGGGGTGGCTGTGTCTTTTTGATTTTAATTTCCCTAAGCTATAGGACCATAAGTGGAAGTGCCCTAGGCTCTGTTGCTTTGATTTTTAGATGTTTCAGGAAACACCATACACTTCTCCCGAGTGGCTGTTGGCAATTTACATCCCGCCCATCAGCATAACAAGGCTCCCAGTTCTCCATGGCCTGTCCTGCCTTTCTGGATTTTACACTTTTTTCAGATGGCCCTTTTGACCGGGGGGAAGTGAGACTTCATTGTAGTGCAGATTTCCTTTGCAAGCTTGCTTGGTTGGCCAAAAAGGGCGTATGCCTTTTTTCCTGAATATATTCAGGAAAAAACGCATACGCCCTTTTTGGCCAAGTGCATCATTGTGGACGTTCTGCCTCTTTTCCTATGCTTTAAATGCAATTCCAGTCTACCTCCTGAAATCGGTTTCCTGCAATTCTGCCCCGCTTTCAAGTCCTCTTGGCAGCCTTACTTCAGTATATTTTTGGACGATAGCTGTCATTTATAACTCTGCAGGTTTGTGAATTACAGTGCCCCTGAGCTCCTTTCTTCAACTCGCTTTCTTGTGAGCTGGCCGCAACACCGCAGGATGGCTTCAGGCCCTAATCTGGTTCCGGCACGGCACGCTGAGCCTTTGGTTAATTCCTCTTCCTGGTGGGAAATGAGAGTTAAATTTGCCCGTCCAGACACCTCTAGCTAGTCTGTCATTGGTTCTCCCTATTCCTGTTCATCTTCCCCAGAAATTGCAAACTGGGCCAAACAGGAGGTTAAAGGCACTGACTCTCCAAGTCGGGAGAATGTTAGTAAAGCGTCTGGAATGTTGCACCCGAGTACCAGGGGACGAAAACTGACACATATTGGAACACGTCTCCCGATCACACGGTTGATCATACTCTGGGTTCCACATGCATGTTTTAGCTGAAGGAAGAATACCTTCAACCTGGAGAGTTGAGACCCGTGGAATGGGTACCATGCAATATGACTTCAAAGGGTCTTCATTTGCTCACCGAACCTCTCCAATCCTATCACTGCTGCGATTATGCCCCTGCACACACGCTTGATTCTCTTTCGGAGACATAGCAATCCATAGGTTTTAAGATACTTCCTAGTCAGGTACATTCTTAGGTGTTTAATATGGGGTGTTGAATCCATTTCGTTGAGCAAGAAGTAGCTCTTGTCTATTCCATATTTGGCTTAAGGAACTTTATCTGTGCTCATTTCAATCTCTGGTTTTATGCAGCACCCCAACTCACCTTTCCCCTTAAGCAAGCATAAGTTGGGTTTCTAAATTTGAGAACCTGTTCTGTTTTGTAATTCAGTTCCTATGTAGCCAAGTTTACATTCCGTGTATTAGTGATATCTTATGATGTTTCTTTTCCTGTGTGACTTATTTCAGTTAGAATCATCATACCTGAATCCACTCATTATGCTGCTACGGGCCTGATGACATAGATTTCATTGCTGAGTGATACTGCATTGTACGTAAGTACCACAACTTCTTTATCCATTTTTCACTTTCTGCGATATTGAACTTGTACCGTAAACCAGGTTCTTGTAAACAGAGCCGTCCCAACCTTTGGGGTGGCTGTGTCTTTTTGATTTTAATTTCCCTAAGCTATAGGACCATAAGTGGAAGTGCCCTAGGCTCTGTTTCTTTGTTTTTTAGATGTTTCAGGAAACACCATACACTTCTCCCGAGTGGCTGTTGGCAATTTACATCCCGCCCATCAGCATAACAAGGCTCCCAGTTCTCCATGGCCTGTCCTGCCTTTCTGGATTTTACACTTTTTTCAGATGGCCCTTTTGACCGGGGGGAAGTGAGACTTCACTGTAGTGCAGATTTCCTTTGCAAGCTTGCTTGGTTGGCCAAAAAGGGCGTATGCGTTTTTTCCTGAATATATTCAGGAAAAAACGCATACGCCCTTTTTGGCCAAGTGCATCATTGTGGACGTTCTGCCTCTTTTCCTATGCTTTAAATGCAATTCCAGTCTACCTCCTGAAATCGGTTTCCTGCAATTCTGCCCCGCTTTCAAGTCCTCTTGGCAGCCTTACTTCAGTATATTTTTGGACGATAGCTGTCATTTATAACTCTGCAGGTTTGTGAATTACAGTGCCCCTGAGCTCCTTTCTTCAACTCGCTTTCTCGTGAGCTGGCCGCAACACCGCAGGATGGCTTCAGGCCCTAATCTGGTTCCGGCACGGCACGCTGAGCCTTTGGTTAATTCCTCTTCCTGGTGGGAAATGAGAGTTAAATTTGCCCGTCCAGACACCTCCAGCTAGTCTGTCATTGGTTCTCCCTATTCCTGTTCATCTTCCACAGAAATTGCAAACTGGGCCAAACAGGAGGTTAAAGCCACTGACTCTCCAAGTCGGGAGAGTGTTAGTAAAGCGTCTGGAATGTTGCACCCGAGTACCAGGGGACGAAAACTGACACATATTGGAACACGTCGCCCGATCACACGGTTGATCATACTCTGGGTTCCACATGCATGTTTTAGCTGAAGGAAGAATGCCTTAAACCTGGAGAGTTGAGACCCGTGGAATGGGTACCATGCAATATGACTTCAAAGGGTCTTCATTTGCTCACCGAACTTCTCCAATCCTATCACTGCTGCGTTTATGCCCCTGAACACACGCTTGATTCTTTTTCGGAGACATAGCAATCCATAGGTTTTAAGATACTTCCTAGTCAGGTACACTCTTAGACATTTAATATGGGGTGTTGAGTCCATTTCGTTGAGCAAGGAGTAGCTCTTGTCTATTCCATATTTGGCTTAAGGAACTTTATCTGTGCTCATTTCAATCTCTGGTTTTATGCAGCACCCCAACTCACCTTTCCCCTTAAGCAAGCATAAGTTGGGTTTCTAAATTTGAGAACCTGTTCTGTTTGTAATTCAGTTCCTGTGTAGCCAAATTTACATTCCATGTATTAGTGATATCTTATGATGTTTCTTTTTCTGTGTGACTTATTTCAGTTAGAATCATCATACCTGAATCCACTCATTATGCTGCTACGGGCCTGATGACATAGATTTCATTGCTGAGTGATACTGCATTGTACGTAAGTACCACAACTTCTTTATCCATTTTTCACTTTCTGCGATATTGAACTTGTACCGTAAACCAGGTTCTTGTAAACAGAGCCGTCCCAACATTTGGGGTGGCTGTGTCTTTTTGATTTTAATTTCCCTAAGCTATAGGACCATAAGTGGAAGTGCCCTAGGCTCTGTTGCTTTGATTTTTAGATGTTTCAGGAAACACCATACACTTCTCCCGAGTGGCTGTTGGCAATTTACATGCCGCCCATCAGCATAACAAGGCTCCCAGTTCTCCATGGCCTGTCCTGCCTTTCTGGATTTTACACTTTTTTCAGATGGCCCTTTTGACCGGGGGGAAGTGAGACTTCATTGTAGTGCAGATTTCCTTTGCAAGCTTGCTTGGTTGGCCAAAAAGGGCGTATGCGTTTTTTCCTGAATATATTCAGGAAAAAACGCATACGCCCTTTTTGGCCAAGTGCATCATTGTGGACGTTCTGCCTCTTTTCCTATGCTTTCAATGCAATTCCAGTCTACCTCCTGAAATCGGTTTCCTGCAATTCTGCCCCGCTTTCAAGTCCTCTTGGCAGCCTTACTTCAGTATATTTTTGGACGATAGCTGTCATTTATAACTCTGCAGGTTTGTGAATTACAGTGCCCCTGAGCTCCTTTCTTCAACTCGCTTTCTTGTGAGCTGGCCGCAACACCGCAGGATGGCTTCAGGCCCTAATCTGGTTCCGGCACGGCACGCTGAGCCTTTGGTTAATTCCTCTTCCTGGTGGGAAATGAGAGTTAAATTTGCCCGTCCAGACACCTCTAGCTAGTCTGTCATTGGTTCTCCCTATTCCTGTTCATCTTCCCCAGAAATTGCAAACTGGGCCAAACAGGAGGTTAAAGGCACTGACTCTCCAAGTCGGGAGAATGTTAGTAAAGCGTCTGGAATGTTGCACCCGAGTACCAGGGGACGAAAACTGACACATATTGGAACACGTCTCCCGATCACACGGTTGATCATACTCTGGGTTCCACATGCATGTTTTAGCTGAAGGAAGAATACCTTCAACCTGGAGAGTTGAGACCCGTGGAATGGGTACCATGCAATATGACTTCAAAGGGTCTTCATTTGCTCACTGAACCTCTCCAATCCTATCACTGCTGCGTTTATGCCCCTGCACACACGCTTGATTCTCTTTCGGAGACATAGCAATCCATAGGTTTTAAGATACTTCCTAGTCAGGTACATTCTTAGGTGTTTAATATGGGGTGTTGAATCCATTTCGTTGAGCAAGGAGTAGCTCTTGTCTATTCCATATTTGGCTTAAGGAACTTTATCTGTGCTCATTTCAATCTCTGGTTTTATGCAGCACCCCAACTCACCTTTCCCCTTAAGCAAGCATAAGTTGGGTTTCTAAATTTGAGACCCTGTTCTGTTTTGTAATTCAGTTCCTATGTAGCTAAGTTTACATTCCGTGTATTAGTGATATCTTATGATGTTTCTTTTCCTGTGTGACTTATTTCAGTTAGAATCATCATACCTGAATCCACTCATTATGCTGCTACGGGCCTGATGACATAGATTTCATTGCTGAGTGATACTGCATTGTACGTAAGTACCACAACTTCTTTATCCATTTTTCACTTTCTGCGATATTGAACTTGTACCGTAAACCAGGTTCTTGTAAACAGAGCCGTCCCAACCTTTGGGGTGGCTGTGTCTTTTTGATTTTAATTTCCCTAAGCTATAGGACCATAAGTGGAAGTGCCCTAGGCTCTGTTGCTTTGTTTTTTAGATGTTTCAGGAAACACCATACACTTCTCCCGAGTGGCTGTTGGCAATTTACATCCCGCCCATCAGCATAACAAGGCTCCCAGTTCTCCATGGCCTGTCCTGCCTTTCTGGATTTTACACTTTTTTCAGATGGCCCTTTTGACCGGGGGGAAGTGAGACTTCACTGTAGTGCAGATTTCCTTTGCAAGCTTGCTTGGTTGGCCAAAAAGGGCGTATGCGTTTTTTCCTGAATATATTCAGGAAAAAACGCATACGCCCTTTTTGGCCAAGTGCATCATTGTGGACGTTCTGCCTCTTTTCCTATGCTTTCAATGCAATTCCAGTCTACCTCCTGAAATCGGTTTCCTGCAATTCTGCCCCGCTTTCAAGTCCTCTTGGCAGCCTTACTTCAGTATATTTTTGGACGATAGCTGTCATTTATAACTCTGCAGGTTTGTGAATTACAATGCCCCTGAGCTCCTTTCTTCAACTCGCTTTGTCGTGAGCTGGCCGCAACACCGCAGGATGGCTTTAGGCCCTAATCTGGTTCCGGCACGGCACGCTGAGCCTTTGGTTAATTCCTCTTCCTGGTGGGAAATGAGAGTTAAATTTGCCCGTCCAGACACCTCCAGCTAGTCTGTCATTGGTTCTCCCTATTCCTGTTCAACTTCCACAGAAATTGCAAACTGGGCCAAACAGGAGGTTAAAGGCACTGACTCTCCAAGTCGGGAGAGTGTTAGTAAAGCGTCTGGAATGTTGCACCCGAGTACCAGGGGACGAAAACTGACACATATTGGAACACGTCTCCCGATCACACGGTTGATCATACTCTGGGTTCCACATGCATGTTTTAGCTGAAGGAAGAATGCCTTAAACCTGGAGAGTTGAGACCCGTGGAATGGGTACCATGCAATATGATTTCAAAGGGTCTTCATTTGCTCACCGAACTTCTCCAATCCTATCACTGCTGCGTTTATGCCCCTGAACACACGCTTGATTCTTTTTCGGAGACATAGCAATCCATAGGTTTTAAGATACTTCCTAGTCAGGTACACTCTTAGACATTTAATATGGGGTGTTGAGTCCATTTTGTTGAGCAAGGAGTAGCTCTTGTCTATTCCATATTTGGCTTAAGGAACTTTATCTGTGCTCATTTCAATCTCTGGTTTTATGCAGCACCCCAACTCACCTTTCCACTTAAGCAAGCATAAGTTGGGTTTCTAAATTTGAGAACCTGTTCTGTTTGTAATTCAGTTCCTGTGTAGCCAAGTTTACATTCCGTGTAGTAGTGATATCTTATGATGTTTCTTTTTCTGTGTGACTTATTTCAGTTAGAATCATCATACCTGAATCCACTCATTATGCTGCTACGGGCCTGATGACATAGATTTCATTGCTGAGTGATACTGCATTGTACGTAAGTACCACAACTTCTTTATCCATTTTTCACTTTCTGCGATATTGAACTTGTACCGTAAACCAGGTTCTTGTAAACAGAGCCGTCCCAACATTTGGGGTGGCTGTGTCTTTTTGATTTTAATTTCCCTAAGCTATAGGACCATAAGTGGAAGTGCCCTAGGCTCTATTGCTTTGATTTTTAGATGTTTCAGGAAACACCATACACTTCTCCCGAGTGGCTGTTGGCAATTTACATCCCGCCCATCAGCATAACAAGGCTCCCAGTTCTCCATGGCCTGTCCTGCCTTTCTGGATTTTACACATTTTTCAGATGGCCCTTTTGACCGGGGGGAAGTGAGACTTCATTGTAGTGCAGATTTCCTTTGCAAGCTTGCTTGGTTGGCCAAAAAGGGCGTTTGCGTTTTTTTCCTGAATATATTCAGGAAAAAACGCATACGCACTTTTTGGCCAAGTGCATCATTGTGGACGTTCTGCCTCTTTTCCTATGCTTTAAATGCAATTCCAGTCTACCTCCTGAAATCGGTTTCCTGCAATTCTGCCCCGCTTTCAAGTCCTCTTGGCAGCCTTACTTCAGTATATTTTTGGACGATAGCTGTCATTTATAACTCTGCAGGTTTGTGAATTACAGTGCCCCTGAGCTCCTTTCTTCAACTCGCTTTCTCGTGAGCTGGCCGCAACACCGCAGGATGGCTTCAGGCCCTAATCTGGTTCCGGCACGGCACGCTGAGCCTTTGGTTAATTCCTCTTCCTGGTGGGAAATGAGAGTTAAATTTGCCCGTCCAGACACCTCCAGCTAGTCTGTCATTGGTTCTCCCTATTCCTGTTCATCTTCCACAGAAATTGCAAACTGGGCCAAACAGGAGGTTAAAGCCACTGACTCTCCAAGTCGGGAGAGTGTTAGTAAAGCGTCTGGAATGTTGCACCCGAGTACCAGGGGACGAAAACTGACACATATTGGAACACGTCGCCCGATCACACGGTTGATCATACTCTGGGTTCCACATGCATGTTTTAGCTGAAGGAAGAATGCCTTAAACCTGGAGAGTTGAGACCCGTGGAATGGGTACCATGCAATATGACTTCAAAGGGTCTTCATTTGCTCACCGAACTTCTCCAATCCTATCACTGCTGCGTTTATGCCCCTGAACACACGCTTGATTCTTTTTCGGAGACATAGCAATCCATAGGTTTTAAGATACTTCCTAGTCAGGTACACTCTTAGACATTTAATATGGGGTGTTGAGTCCATTTCGTTGAGCAAGGAGTAGCTCTTGTCTATTCCATATTTGGCTTAAGGAACTTTATCTGTGCTCATTTCAATCTCTGGTTTTATGCAGCACCCCAACTCACCTTTCCCCTTAAGCAAGCATAAGTTGGGTTTCTAAATTTGAGAACCTGTTCTGTTTGTAATTCAGTTCCTGTGTAGCCAAATTTACATTCCATGTATTAGTGATATCTTATGATGTTTCTTTTTCTGTGTGACTTATTTCAGTTAGAATCATCATACCTGAATCCACTCATTATGCTGCTACGGGCCTGATGACATAGATTTCATTGCTGAGTGATACTGCATTGTACGTAAGTACCACAACTTCTTTATCCATTTTTCACTTTCTGCGATATTGAACTTGTACCGTAAACCAGGTTCTTGTAAACAGAGCCGTTCCAACATTTGGGGTGGCTGTGTCTTTTTGATTTTAATTTCCCTAAGCTATAGGACCATAAGTGGAAGTGCCCTAGGCTCTGTTGCTTTGATTTTTAGATGTTTCAGGAAACACCATACACTTCTCCCGAGTGGCTGTTGGCAATTTACATGCCGCCCATCAGCATAACAAGGCTCCCAGTTCTCCATGGCCTGTCCTGCCTTTCTGGATTTTACACTTTTTTCAGATGGCCCTTTTGACCGGGGGGAAGTGAGACTTCATTGTAGTGCAGATTTCCTTTGCAAGCTTGCTTGGTTGGCCAAAAAGGGCGTATGCGTTTTTTCCTGAATATATTCAGGAAAAAACGCATACGCCCTTTTTGGCCAAGTGCATCATTGTGGACGTTCTGCCTCTTTTCCTATGCTTTAAATGCAATTCCAGTCTACCTCCTGAAATCGGTTTCCTGCAATTCTGCCCCGCTTTCAAGTCCTCTTGGCAGCCTTACTTCAGTATATTTTTGGACGATAGCTGTCATTTATAACTCTGCAGGTTTGTGAATTACAGTGCCCCTGAGCTCCTTTCTTCAACTCGCTTTCTTGTGAGCTGGCCGCAACACCGCAGGATGGCTTCAGGCCCTAATCTGGTTCCGGCACGGCACGCTGAGCCTTTGGTTAATTCCTCTTCCTGGTGGGAAATGAGAGTTAAATTTGCCCGTCCAGACACCTCTAGCTAGTCTGTCATTGGTTCTCCCTATTCCTGTTCATCTTCCCCAGAAATTGCAAACTGGGCCAAACAGGAGGTTAAAGGCACTGACTCTCCAAGTCGGGAGAATGTTAGTAAAGCGTCTGGAATGTTGCACCCGAGTACCAGGGGACGAAAACTGACACATATTGGAACACGTCTCCCGATCACACGGTTGATCATACTCTGGGTTCCACATGCATGTTTTAGCTGAAGGAAGAATACCTTCAACCTGGAGAGTTGAGACCCGTGGAATGGGTACCATGCAATATGACTTCAAAGGGTCTTCATTTGCTCACCGAACCTCTCCAATCCTATCACTGCTGCGATTATGCCCCTGCACACACGCTTGATTCTCTTTCGGAGACATAGCAATCCATAGGTTTTAAGATACTTCCTAGTCAGGTACATTCTTAGGTGTTTAATATGGGGTGTTGAATCCATTTCGTTGAGCAAGAAGTAGCTCTTGTCTATTCCATATTTGGCTTAAGGAACTTTATCTGTGCTCATTTCAATCTCTGGTTTTATGCAGCACCCCAACTCACCTTTCCCCTTAAGCAAGCATAAGTTGGGTTTCTAAATTTGAGAACCTGTTCTGTTTGTAATTCAGTTCCTGTGTAGCCAAGTTTACATTCCGTGTATTAGTGATATCTTATGATGTTTCTTTTTCTGTGTGACTTATTTCAGTTAGAATCATCATACCTGAATCCACTCATTATGCTGCTACGGGCCTGATGACATAGATTTCATTGCTGAGTGATACTGCATTGTACGTAAGTACCACAACTTCTTTATCCATTTTTCACTTTCTGCGATATTGAACTTGTACCGTAAACCAGGTTCTTGTAAACAGAGCCGTCCCAACCTTTGGGGTGGCTGTGTCTTTTTGATTTTAATTTCCCTAAGCTATAGGACCATAAGTGGAAGTGCCCTAGGCTCTGTTGCTTTGTTTTTTAGATGTTTCAGGAAACACCATACACTTCTCCCGAGTGGCTGTTGGCAATTTACATCCCGCCCATCAGCATAACAAGGCTCCCAGTTCTCCATGGCCTGTCCTGCCTTTCTGGATTTTACACTTTTTTCAGATGGCCCTTTTGACCGGGGGGAAGTGAGACTTCATTGTAGTGCAGATTTCCTTTGCAAGCTTGCTTGGTTGGCCAAAAAGGGCGTATGCGTTTTTTCCTGAATATATTCAGGAAAAAACGCATACGCCCTTTTTGGCCAAGTGCATCATTGTGGACGTTCTGCCTCTTTTCCTATGCTTTAAATGCTATTCCAGTCTACCTCCTGAAATCGGTTTCCTGCAATTCTGCCCCGCTTTCAAGTCCTCTTGGCAGCCTTATTTCAGTATATTTTTGGACGATAGCTGTCATTTATAACTCTGAAGGTTTGTGAATTACAGTGCCCCTGAGCTCCTTTCTTCAACTCGCTTTCTTGTGAGCTGGCCGCAACACCGCAGGATGGCTTCAGGCCCTAATCTGGTTCCGGCACGGCACGCTGAGCCTTAGGTTAATTCCTCTTCCTGGTGGGAAATGAGAGTTAAATTTGCCCGTCCAGACACCTCCAGCTAGTCTGTCATTGGTTCTCCCTATTCCTGTTCATCTTCCGCAGAAATTGCAAACTGGGCCAAACAGGAGGTTAAAGGCACTGACTCTCCAAGTCGGGAGAGTGTTAGTAAAGCGTCTGGAATCTTGCACCCGAGTACCAGGGAACGAAAACTGACACATATTAGAACACGTCTCCCGATCACACGGTTGATCATACTCTGGGTTCCACATGCATGTTTTAGCTGAAGGAAGAATACCTTAAACCTGGAGAGTTGACACCCGTGGAATGGGTACCATGCAATATGACTTCAAAGGGTCTTCATTTGCTCACCGAACTTCTCCAATCCTATCACTGCTGCGTTTATGCCCCTGTACACACGCTTGATTCTTTTTTGGAGACATAGCAATCCATAGGTTTTAAGATACTTCCTAGTCAGGTACACTCTTAGGCATTTAATATGGGGTGTTGAGTCCATTTCGTTGAGCAAGGAGTAGCTCTTGTCTATTCCATATTTGGCTTAAGGAACTTTATCTGGGCTCATTTCAATCTCTGGTTTTATGCAGCACCCCAACTCACCTTTCCCCTTAAGCAAGCATAAGTTGTGTTTCTAAATTTGAGAACCTGTTCTGTTTGTAATTCAGTTCCTGTGTAGCCAAGTTTACATTCCGTGTATTAGTGATATCTTATGATGTTTCTTTTTCTGTGTGACTTATTTCAGTTAGAATCATCATACCTGAATCCACTCATTATGCTGCTACGGGCCTGATGACATAGATTTCATTGCTGAGTGATACTGCATTGTACGTAAGTACCACAACTTCTTTATCCATTTTTCACTTTCTGTGATATTGAACTTGTACCGTAAACCAGGTTCTTGTAAACAGAGCCGTCCCAACCTTTGGTGTGGCTGTGTCTTTTGATTTTAATTTCCCTAAGCTATAGGACCATAAGTGGAAGTGCCCTAGGCTCTGTTGCTTTGATTTTTAGATGTTTCAGGAAACACCATACACTTCTCCCGAGTGGCTGTTGGCAATTGACATCCCGCCCATCAGCATAACAAGGCTCCCAGTTCTCCATGGCCTGTCCTGCCTTTCTGGAGTTTACACTTTTTTCAGATGGCCCTTTTGACCGGGGGGAAGTGAGACTTCATTGTAGTGCAGATTTCCTTTGCAAGCTTGCTTGGTTGGCCAAAAAGGGCGTATGCGTTTTTTCCTGAATATATTCAGGAAAAAACGCATACGCCCTTTTTGGCCAAGTGCATCATTGTGGACGTTCTGCCTCTTTTCCTATGCTTTCAATGCAATTCCAGTCTACCTCCTGAAATCGGTTTCCTGCAATTCTGCCCCGCTTTCAAGTCCTCTTGGCAGCCTTA
This sequence comes from Lagenorhynchus albirostris, assembly GCF_949774975.1. Classification (NCBI taxonomy): domain Eukaryota; kingdom Metazoa; phylum Chordata; class Mammalia; order Artiodactyla; family Delphinidae; genus Lagenorhynchus; species Lagenorhynchus albirostris. Next base: position 684,454 of record NW_026783267.1, read on the forward strand.
CTTCAGTATATTTTTGGACGATAGCTGTCACTTATAACTCTGCAGGTTTGTGAATTACAGTGCCCCTGAGCTCCTTTCTTCAACTCGCTTTCTTGTGAGCTGTCCGCAACACCGCAGGATGGCTTCAGGCCCTAATCTGGTTCCGGCACGGCACGCTGAGCCTTTGGTTAATTCCTCTTCCTGGTGGGAAATGAGAGTTAAATTTGCCCGTCCAGACACCTCCAGCTAGTCTGTCATTGGTTCTCCCTATTCCTGTTCATCTTCCGCAGAAATTGCAAACTGGGCCAAACAGGAGGTTAAAGGCACTGACTCTCCAAGTCGGGAGAGTGTTAGTAAAGCGTCTGGAATGTTGCACCCGAGTACCAGGGGACGAAAACTGACACATATTGGAACACGTGTCCCGATCACACGGTTGATCATACTCTGGGTTCCACATGCATGTTTTAGCTGAAGGAAGAATGCCTTAAACCTGGAGAGTTGAGACCCGTGGAATGGGTACCATGCAATATGACTTCAAAGGGTCTTCATTTGCTCACCGAACTTCTCCAATCCTATCACTGCTGCGTTTATGCCCCTGAACACACGCTTGATTGTTTTTCGGAGACATAGCAATCCATAGGTTTTAAGATACTTCCTAGTCAGGTACACTCTTAGGCATTTAATATGGGGTGTTGAGTCCATTTCGTTGAGCAAGGAGTAGCTCTTGTCTATTCCATATTTGGCTTAAGGAACTTTATCTGTGCTCATTTCAATCTCTGGTTTTATGCAGCACCCCAACTCACCTTTCCCCTTAAGCAAGCATAAGTTGGGTTTCTAAATTTGAGAACCTGTTCTGTTTGTAATTCAGTTCCTGTGTAGCCAAGTTTACATTCCGTGTATTAGTGATATCTTATGATGTTTCTTTTTCTGTGTGACTTATTGCAGTTAGAATCATCATACCTGAATCCACTCATTATGCTGCTACGGGCCTGATGACATAGATTTCATTGCTGAGTGATACTGCATTGTACGTAAGTACCACAACTTCTTTATCCATTTTTCACTTTCTGCGATATTGAACTTGTACCGTAAACCAGGTTCTTGTAAACAGAGCCGTCCCAACATTTGGGGTGGCTGTGTCTTTTTGATTTTAATTTCCCTAAGCTATAGGACCATAAGTGGAAGTGCCCTAGGCTCTGTTGCTTTGTTTTTTAGATGTTTCAGGAAACACCATACACTTCTCCCGAGTGGCTGTTGGCAATTGACATCCCGCCCATCAGCATAACAAGGCTCCCAGTTCTCCATGGCCTGTCCTGCCTTTCTGGATTTTACACTTTTTTCAGATGGCCCTTTTGACCGGGGGGAAGTGAGACTTCATTGTAGTGCAGATTTCCTTTGCAAGCTTGCTTGGTTGGCCAAAAAGGGCGTATGCGTTTTTTCCTGAATATATTCAGGAAAAAACGCATACGCCCTTTTTGGCCAAGTGCATCATTGTGGACGTTCTGCCTCTTTTCCTATGCTTTAAATGCAATTCCAGTCTACCTCCTGAAATCGGTTTCCTGCAATTCTGCCCCGCTTTCAAGTCCTCTTGGCAGCCTTACTTCAGTATATTTTTGGACGATAGCTGTCATTTATAACTCTGCAGGTTTGTGAATTACAGTGTCCCTGAGCTCCTTTCTTCAACTCGCTTTCTTGTGAGCTGGCCGAAACACCGCAGGATGGCTTCAGGCCCTAATCTGGTTCCGGCACGGCACGCTGAGCCTTTGGTTAATTCCTCTTCCTGGTGGGAAATGAGAGTTAAATTTGCCCGTCCAGACACCTCTAGCTAGTCTGTCATTGGTTCTCCCTATTCCTGTTCATCTTCCCCAGAAATTGCAAACTGGGCCAAACAGGAGGTTAAAGGCACTGACTCTCCAAGTCGGGAGAGTGTTAGTAAAGCGTCTGGAATGTTGCACCCGAGTACCAGGGGACGAAAACTGACACATATTGGAACACGTCTCCCGATCACACGGTTGATCATTCTCTGGGTTCCACATGCATGTTTTAGCTGAAGGAAGAATACCTTCAACCTGGAGAGTTGAGACCCGTGGAATGGGTACCATGTAATATGACTTCAAAGGGTCTTCATTTGCTCACCGAACCTCTCCAATCCTATCACTGCTGCGATTATGCCCCTGCACACACGCTTCATTCTCTTTCGGAGACATAGCAATCCATAGGTTTTAAGATACTTCCTAGTCAGGTACATTCTTAGGTGTTTAATATGGGGTGTTGAATCCATTTCGTTGAGCAAGGAGTAGCTCTTGTCTATTCCATATTTGGCTTAAGGAACTTTATCTGTGCTCATTTCAATCTCTGGTTTTATGCAGCACCCCAACTCACCTTTCCCCTTAAGCAAGCATAAGTTGGGTTTCTAAATTTGAGACCCTGTTCTGTTTTGTAATTCAGTTCCTGTGTAGCCAAGTTTACATTCCGTGTATTAGTGATATCTTATGATGTTTCTTTTTCTGTGTGACTTATTTCAGTTAGAATCATCATACCTGAATCCACTCATTATGCTGCTACGGGCCTGATGACATAGATTTCATTGCTGAGTGATACTGCATTGTACGTAAGTACCACAACTTCTTTATCCATTTTTCACTTTCTGCGATATTGAACTTGTACCGTAAACCAGGTTCTTGTAAACAGAGCCGTCCCAACTTTTGGGGTGGCTGTGTCTTTTTGATTTTAATTTCCCTAAGCTATAGGACCATAAGTGGAAGTGCCCTAGGCTCTGTTGCTTTGTTTTTTAGATGTTTCAGGAAACACCATACACTTCTCCCGAGTGGCTGTTGGCAATTTACATCCCGCCCATCAGCATAACAAGGCTCCCAGTTCTCCATGGCCTGTCCTGCCTTTCTGGATTTTACACTTTTTTCAGATGGCCCTTTTGACCGGGGGGAAGTGAGACTTCACTGTAGTGCAGATTTCCTTTGCAAGCTTGCTTGGTTGGCCAAAAAGGGCGTATGCGTTTTTTCCTGAATATATTCAGGAAAAAACGCATACGCCCTTTTTGGCCAAGTGCATCATTGTGGACGTTCTGCCTCTTTTCCTATGCTTTAAATGCAATTCCAGTCTACCTCCTGAAATCGGTTTCCTGCAATTCTGCCCCGCTTTCAAGTCCTCTTGGCAGCCTTACTTCAGTATATTTTTGGACGATAGCTGTCATTTATAACTCTGCAGGTTTGTGAATTACAGTGCCCCTGAGCTCCTTTCTTCAACTCGCTTTGTCGTGAGCTGGCCGCAACACCGCAGGATGGCTTTAGGCCCTAATCTGGTTCCGGCACGGCACGCTGAGCCTTTGGTTAATTCCTCTTCCTGGTGGGAAATGAGAGTTAAATTTGCCCGTCCAGACACCTCCAGCTAGTCTGTCATTGGTTCTCCCTATTATGTTCAACTTCCACAGAAATTGCAAACTGGGCCAAACAGGAGGTTAAAGGCACTGACTCTCCAAGTCGGGAGAGTGTTAGTAAAGCGTCTGGAATGTTGCACCCGAGTACCAGGGGACGAAAACTGACACATATTGGAACACGTGTCCCAATCACACGGTTGATCATACTCTGGGTTCCACATGCATGTTTTAGCTGAAGGAAGAATGCCTTAAACCTGGAGAGTTGAGACCCGTGGAATGGGTACCATGCAATATGACTTCAAAGGGTCTTCATTTGCTCACCGAACTTCTCCAATCCTATCACTGCTGCGTTTATGCCCCTGAACACACGCTTGATTCTTTTTCGGAGACATAGCAATCCATAGGTTTTAAGATACTTCCTAGTCAGGTACACTCTTAGACATTTAATATGGGGTGTTGAGTCCATTTCGTTGAGCAAGGAGTAGCTCTTGTCTATTCCATATTTGGCTTAAGGAACTTTATCTGTGCTCATTTCAATCTCTGGTTTTATGCAGCACCCCAACTCACCTTTCCCCTTAAGCAAGCATAAGTTGGTTTTCTAAATTTGAGAACCTGTTCTGTTTGTAATTCAGTTCCTGTGTAGCCAAGTTTACATTCCGTGTATTAGTGATATCTTATGATGTTTCTTTTTCTGTGTGACTTATTTCAGTTAGAATCATCATACCTGAATCCACTCATTATGCTGCTACGGGCCTGATGACATAGATTTCATTGCTGAGTGATACTGCATTGTACGTAAGTACCACAACTTCTTTATCCATTTTTCACTTTCTGCGATATTGAACTTGTACCGTAAACCAGGTTCTTGTAAACAGAGCCGTCCCAACATTTGGGGTGGCTGTGTCTTTTTGATTTTAATTTCCCTAAGCTATAGGACCATAAGTGGAAGTGCCCTAGGCTCTGTTGCTTTGATTTTTAGATGTTTCAGGAAACACCATACACTTCTCCCGAGTGGCTGTTGGCAATTGACATCCCGCCCATCAGCATAACAAGGCTCCCAGTTCTCCATGGCCTGTCCTGCCTTTCTGGATTTTACACTTTTTTCAGATGGCCCTTTTGACCGGGGGGAAGTGAGACTTCATTGTAGTGCAGATTTCCTTTGCAAGCTTGCTTGGTTGGCCAAAAAGGGCGTATGCGTTTTTTCCTGAATATATTCAGGAAAAAACGCATACGCCCTTTTTGGCCAAGTGCATCATTGTGGACGTTCTGCCTCTTTTCCTATGCTTTAAATGCAATTCCAGTCTACCTCCTGAAATCGGTTTCCTGCAATTCTGCCCCGCTTTCAAGTCCTCTTGGCAGCCTTACTTCAGTATATTTTTGGACGATAGCTGTCATTTATAACTCTGCAGGTTTGTGAATTACAGTGCCCCTGAGCTCCTTTCTTCAACTCGCTTTCTTGTGAGCTGGCCGCAACACCGCAGGATGGCTTCAGGCCCTAATCTGGTTCCGGCACGGCACGCTGAGCCTTTGGTTAATTCCTCTTCCTGGTGGGAAATGAGAGTTAAATTTGCCCGTCCAGACACCTCCAGCTAGTCTGTCATTGTTTCTCCCTATTCCTGTTCATCTTCCGCAGAAATTGCAAACTGGGCCAAACAGGAGGTTAAAGGCACTGACTCTCCAAGTCGGGAGAGTGTTAGTAAAGCGTCTGGAATGTTGCACCCGAGTACCAGGGGACGAAAACTGACACATATTGGAACACGTCTCCCGATCACACGGTTGATCATACTCTGGGTTCCACATGCATGTTTTAGCTGAAGGAAGAATACCTTCAACCTGGAGAGTTGAGACCCGTGGAATGGGTACCATGCAATATGACTTCAAAGGGTCTTCATTTGCTCACCGAACCTCTCCAATCCTATCACTGCTGCGATTATGCCCCTGCACACACGCTTGATTCTCTTTCGGAGACATAGCAATCCATAGGTTTTAAGATACTTCCTAGTCAGGTACATTCTTAGGTGTTTAATATGGGGTGTTGAATACATTTCATTGAGCAAGGAGTAGCTCTTGTCTATTCCATATTTGGCTTAAGGAACTTTATCTGTGCTCATTTCAATCTCTGGTTTTATGCAGCACCCCAACTCACCTTTCCCCTTAAGCAAGCATAAGTTGGGTTTCTAAATTTGAGACCCTCTTCTGTTTTGGAATTCAGTTCCTGTGTAGCCAAGTTTACATTCCGTGTATTAGTGATATCTTATGATGTTTCTTTTTCTGTGTGACTTATTTCAGTTAGAATCATCATACCTGAATCCACTCATTATGCTGCTACGGGCCTGATGACATAGATTTCATTGCTGAGTGATACTGCATTGTACGTAAGTACCACAACTTCTTTATCCATTTTTCACTTTCTGCGATATTGAACTTGTACCGTAAACCAGGTTCTTGTAAACAGAGCCGTCCCAACATTTGGGGTGGCTGTGTCTTTTTGATTTTAATTTCCCTAAGCCATAGGACCATAAGTGGAAGTGCCCTAGGCTCTGTTGCTTTGTTTTTTAGATGTTTCAGGAAACACCATACACTTCTCCCGAGTGGCTGTTGGCAATTTACATCCCGCCCATCAGCATAACAAGGCTCCCAGTTCTCCATGGCCTGTCCTGCCTTTCTGGATTTTACACTTTTTTCAGATGGCCCTTTTGACCGGGGGGAAGTGAGACTTCACTGTAGTGCAGATTTCCTTTGCAAGCTTGCTTGGTTGGCCAAAAAGGGCGTATGCGTTTTTTCCTGAATATATTCAGGAATAAACGCATACGCCCTTTTTGGCCAAGTGCATCATTGTGGACGTTCTGCCTCTTTTCCTATGCTTTCAATGCAATTCCAGTCTACCTCCTGAAATCGGTTTCCTGCAATTCTGCCCCGCTTTCAAGTCCTCTTGGCAGCCTTACTTCAGTATATTTTTGGACGATAGCTGTCATTTATAACTCTGCAGGTTTGTGAATTACAGTGCCCCTGAGCTCCTTTCTTCAACTCGCTTTGTCGTGAGCTGGCCGCAACACCACAGGATGGCTTCAGGCCCTAATCTGGTTCCGGCACGGCACGCTGAGCCTTTGTTTAATTCCTCTTCCTGGTGGGAAATGAGAGTTAAATTTGCCCGTCCAGACACCTCTAGCTAGTCTGTCATTGGTTCTCCCTATTCCTGTTCATCTTCTCCAGAAATTGCAAACTGGGCCAAACAGGAGGTTAAAGGCACTGACTCTCCAAGTCGGGAGAGTGTTAGTAAAGCGTCTGGAATGTTGCACCCGAGTACCAGGGGACGAAAACTGACACATATTGGAACACGTCTCCCGATCACACGGTTGATCATTCTCTGGGTTCCACATGCATGTTTTAGCTGAAGGAAGAATACCTTCAACCTGGAGAGTTGAGACCCGTGGAATGGGTACCATGTAATATGACTTCAAAGGGTCTTCATTTGCTCACCGAACCTCTCCAATCCTATCACTGCTGCGATTATGCCCCTGCACACACGCTTCATTCTCTTTCGGAGACATAGCAATCCATAGGTTTTAAGATACTTCCTAGTCAGGTACATTCTTAGGTGTTTAATATGGGGTGTTGAATCCATTTCGTTGAGCAAGGAGTAGCTCTTGTCTATTCCATATTTGGCTTAAGGAACTTTATCTGTGCTCATTTCAATCTCTGGTTTTATGCAGCACCCCAACTCACCTTTCCCCTTAAGCAAGCATAAGTTGGGTTTCTAAATTTGAGACCCTGTTCTGTTTTGTAATTCAGTTCCTGTGTAGCCAAGTTTACATTCCGTGTATTAGTGATATCTTATGATGTTTCTTTTTCTGTGTGACTTATTTCAGTTAGAATCATCATACCTGAATCCACTCATTATGCTGCTACGGGCCTGATGACATAGATTTCATTGCTGAGTGATACTGCATTGTACGTAAGTACCACAACTTCTTTATCCATTTTTCACTTTCTGCGATATTGAACTTGTACCGTAAACCAGGTTCTTGTAAACAGAGCCGTCCCAACTTTTGGGGTGGCTGTGTCTTTTTGATTTTAATTTCCCTAAGCTATAGGACCATAAGTGGAAGTGCCCTAGGCTCTGTTGCTTTGTTTTTTAGATGTTTCAGGAAACACCATACACTTCTCCCGAGTGGCTGTTGGCAATTTACATCCCGCCCATCAGCATAACAAGGCTCCCAGTTCTCCATGGCCTGTCCTGCCTTTCTGGATTTTACACTTTTTTCAGATGGCCCTTTTGACCGGGGGGAAGTGAGACTTCACTGTAGTGCAGATTTCCTTTGCAAGCTTGCTTGGTTGGCCAAAAAGGGCGTATGCGTTTTTTCCTGAATATATTCAGGAAAAAACGCATACGCCCTTTTTGGCCAAGTGCATCATTGTGGACGTTCTGCCTCTTTTCCTATGCTTTAAATGCAATTCCAGTCTACCTCCTGAAATCGGTTTCCTGCAATTCTGCCCCGCTTTCAAGTCCTCTTGGCAGCCTTACTTCAGTATATTTTTGGACGATAGCTGTCATTTATAACTCTGCAGGTTTGTGAATTACAGTGCCCCTGAGCTCCTTTCTTCAACTCGCTTTGTCGTGAGCTGGCCGCAACACCGCAGGATGGCTTTAGGCCCTAATCTGGTTCCGGCACGGCACGCTGAGCCTTTGGTTAATTCCTCTTCCTGGTGGGAAATGAGAGTTAAATTTGCCCGTCCAGACACCTCCAGCTAGTCTGTCATTGGTTCTCCCTATTATGTTCAACTTCCACAGAAATTGCAAACTGGGCCAAACAGGAGGTTAAAGGCACTGACTCTCCAAGTCGGGAGAGTGTTAGTAAAGCGTCTGGAATGTTGCACCCGAGTACCAGGGGACGAAAACTGACACATATTGGAACACGTGTCCCAATCACACGGTTGATCATACTCTGGGTTCCACATGCATGTTTTAGCTGAAGGAAGAATGCCTTAAACCTGGAGAGTTGAGACCCGTGGAATGGGTACCATGCAATATGACTTCAAAGGGTCTTCATTTGCTCACCGAACTTCTCCAATCCTATCACTGCTGCGTTTATGCCCCTGAACACACGCTTGATTCTTTTTCGGAGACATAGCAATCCATAGGTTTTAAGATACTTCCTAGTCAGGTACACTCTTAGACATTTAATATGGGGTGTTGAGTCCATTTCGTTGAGCAAGGAGTAGCTCTTGTCTATTCCATATTTGGCTTAAGGAACTTTATCTGTGCTCATTTCAATCTCTGGTTTTATGCAGCACCCCAACTCACCTTTCCCCTTAAGCAAGCATAAGTTGGTTTTCTAAATTTGAGAACCTGTTCTGTTTGTAATTCAGTTCCTGTGTAGCCAAGTTTACATTCCGTGTATTAGTGATATCTTATGATGTTTCTTTTTCTGTGTGACTTATTTCAGTTAGAATCATCATACCTGAATCCACTCATTATGCTGCTACGGGCCTGATGACATAGATTTCATTGCTGAGTGATACTGCATTGTACGTAAGTACCACAACTTCTTTATCCATTTTTCACTTTCTGCGATATTGAACTTGTACCGTAAACCAGGTTCTTGTAAACAGAGCCGTCCCAACATTTGGGGTGGCTGTGTCTTTTTGATTTTAATTTCCCTAAGCTATAGGACCATAAGTGGAAGTGCCCTAGGCTCTGTTGCTTTGATTTTTAGATGTTTCAGGAAACACCATACACTTCTCCCGAGTGGCTGTTGGCAATTGACATCCCGCCCATCAGCATAACAAGGCTCCCAGTTCTCCATGGCCTGTCCTGCCTTTCTGGATTTTACACTTTTTTCAGATGGCCCTTTTGACCGGGGGGAAGTGAGACTTCATTGTAGTGCAGATTTCCTTTGCAAGCTTGCTTGGTTGGCCAAAAAGGGCGTATGCGTTTTTTCCTGAATATATTCAGGAAAAAACGCATACGCCCTTTTTGGCCAAGTGCATCATTGTGGACGTTCTGCCTCTTTTCCTATGCTTTAAATGCAATTCCAGTCTACCTCCTGAAATCGGTTTCCTGCAATTCTGCCCCGCTTTCAAGTCCTCTTGGCAGCCTTACTTCAGTATATTTTTGGACGATAGCTGTCATTTATAACTCTGCAGGTTTGTGAATTACAGTGCCCCTGAGCTCCTTTCTTCAACTCGCTTTCTTGTGAGCTGGCCGCAACACCGCAGGATGGCTTCAGGCCCTAATCTGGTTCCGGCACGGCACGCTGAGCCTTTGGTTAATTCCTCTTCCTGGTGGGAAATGAGAGTTAAATTTGCCCGTCCAGACACCTCCAGCTAGTCTGTCATTGTTTCTCCCTATTCCTGTTCATCTTCCGCAGAAATTGCAAACTGGGCCAAACAGGAGGTTAAAGGCACTGACTCTCCAAGTCGGGAGAGTGTTAGTAAAGCGTCTGGAATGTTGCACCCGAGTACCAGGGGACGAAAACTGACACATATTGGAACACGTCTCCCGATCACACGGTTGATCATACTCTGGGTTCCACATGCATGTTTTAGCTGAAGGAAGAATACCTTCAACCTGGAGAGTTGAGACCCGTGGAATGGGTACCATGCAATATGACTTCAAAGGGTCTTCATTTGCTCACCGAACCTCTCCAATCCTATCACTGCTGCGATTATGCCCCTGCACACACGCTTGATTCTCTTTCGGAGACATAGCAATCCATAGGTTTTAAGATACTTCCTAGTCAGGTACATTCTTAGGTGTTTAATATGGGGTGTTGAATACATTTCATTGAGCAAGGAGTAGCTCTTGTCTATTCCATATTTGGCTTAAGGAACTTTATCTGTGCTCATTTCAATCTCTGGTTTTATGCAGCACCCCAACTCACCTTTCCCCTTAAGCAAGCATAAGTTGGGTTTCTAAATTTGAGACCCTCTTCTGTTTTGGAATTCAGTTCCTGTGTAGCCAAGTTTACATTCCGTGTATTAGTGATATCTTATGATGTTTCTTTTTCTGTGTGACTTATTTCAGTTAGAATCATCATACCTGAATCCACTCATTATGCTGCTACGGGCCTGATGACATAGATTTCATTGCTGAGTGATACTGCATTGTACGTAAGTACCACAACTTCTTTATCCATTTTTCACTTTCTGCGATATTGAACTTGTACCGTAAACCAGGTTCTTGTAAACAGAGCCGTCCCAACATTTGGGGTGGCTGTGTCTTTTTGATTTTAATTTCCCTAAGCCATAGGACCATAAGTGGAAGTGCCCTAGGCTCTGTTGCTTTGTTTTTTAGATGTTTCAGGAAACACCATACACTTCTCCCGAGTGGCTGTTGGCAATTTACATCCCGCCCATCAGCATAACAAGGCTCCCAGTTCTCCATGGCCTGTCCTGCCTTTCTGGATTTTACACTTTTTTCAGATGGCCCTTTTGACCGGGGGGAAGTGAGACTTCACTGTAGTGCAGATTTCCTTTGCAAGCTTGCTTGGTTGGCCAAAAAGGGCGTATGCGTTTTTTCCTGAATATATTCAGGAAAAAACGCATACGCCCTTTTTGGCCAAGTGCATCATTGTGGACGTTCTGCCTCTTTTCCTATGCTTTCAATGCAATTCCAGTCTACCTCCTGAAATCGGTTTCCTGCAATTCTGCCCCGCTTTCAAGTCCTCTTGGCAGCCTTACTTCAGTATATTTTTGGACGATAGCTGTCATTTATAACTCTGCAGGTTTGTGAATTACAGTGCCCCTGAGCTCCTTTCTTCAACTCGCTTTGTCGTGAGCTGGCCGCAACACCACAGGATGGCTTCAGGCCCTAATCTGGTTCCGGCACGGCACGCTGAGCCTTTGGTTAATTCCTCTTCCTGGTGGGAAATGAGAGTTAAATTTGCCCGTCCAGACACCTCCAGCTAGTCTGTCATTGGTTCTCCCTATTCCTGTTCATCTTCCGCAGAAATTGCAAACTGGGCCAAACAGGAGGTTAAAGGCACTGACTCTCCAAGTTGGGAGAGTGTTAGTAAAGCGTCTGGAATGTTGCACCCGAGTGCCAGGGGACGAAAACTGACACATATTGGAACACGTCTCCCAATCACACGGTTGATCATACTCTGGGTTCCACATGCATGTTTTAGCTGAAGGAAGAATACCTTAAACTTGGAGAGTTGAGACCCGTGGAATGGGTACCATGCAATATGAATTCAAAGGGTCTTCATTTGCTCACCGAACCTCTCCAATCCTATCACTGCTGCGATTATGCCCCTGCACACACGCTTGATTCTCTTTCGGAGACATAGCAATCCATAGGTTTTAAGATACTTCCTAGTCAGGTACATTCTTAGGTGTTTAATATGGGGTGTTGAATCCATTTCGTTGAGCAAGGAGTAGCTCTTGTCTATTCCATATTTGGCTTAAGGAACTTTATCTGTGCTCATTTCAATCTCTGGTTTTATGCAGCACCCCAACTCACCTTTCCCCTTAAGCAAGCATAAGTTGGGTTTCTAAATTTGAGACCCTCTTCTGTTTTGGAATTCAGTTCCTGTGTAGCCAAGTTTACATTCCGTGTATTAGTGATATCTTATGATGTTTCTTTTTCTGTGTGACTTATTTCAGTTAGAATCATCATACCTAATCCACTCATTATGCTGCTACGGGCCTGTTGACATAGATTTCATTGCTGAGTGATACTGCATTGTACGTAAGTACCACAACTTCTTTATCCATTTTTCACTTTCTGCGATATTGAACTTGTACCGTAAACCAGGTTCTTGTAAACAGAGCCGTCCCAACATTTGGGGTGGCTGTGTCTTTTTGATTTTAATTTCCCTAAGCTATAGGACCATAAGTGGAAGTGCCCTAGTCTCTGTTGCTTTGATTTTTAGATGTTTCAGGAAACACCATACACTTCTCCCGAGTGGCTGTTGGCAATTTACATCCCGCCCATCAGCATAACAAGGCTCCCAGTTCTCCATGGCCTGTCCTGCCTTTCTGGATTTTACACTTTTTTCAGATGGCCCGTTTGACCGGGGGGAAGTGAGACTTCACTGTAGTGCAGATTTCCTTTGCAAGCTTGCTTGGTTGGCCAAAAAGGGCGTATGCGTTTTTTCCTGAATATATTCAGGAAAAAACGCATACGCCCTTTTTGGCCACGTGCATCATTGTGGACGTTCTGCCTCTTTTCCTATGCTTTAAATGCAATTCCAGTCTACCTCCTGAAATCGGTTTCCTGCAATTCTGCCCCGCTTTCAAGTCCTCTTGGCAGCCTTACTTCAGTATATTTTTGGACGATAGCTGTCATTTATAACTCTGCAGGTTTGTGAATTACAGTGCCCCTGAGCTCCTTTCTTCAACTCGCTTTGTCGTGAGATGGCCGCAACACCGCAGGATGGCTTCAGGCCCTAATCTGGTTCCGGCACGGCATGCTGAGCCTTTGGTTAATTCCTCTTCCTGGTGGGAAATAAGAGTTAAATTTGCCCGTCCAGACACCTCTAGCTAGTCTGTCATTGGTTCTCCCTATTCCTGTTCATCTTCCACAGAAATTGCAAACTGGGCCAAACAGGAGGTTAAAGGCACTGACTCTCCAAGTCGGGAGAGTGTTAGTAAAGCGTCTGGAATGTTGCACCCGAGTACCAGGGGACGAAAACTGACACATATTGGAACACGTCTCCCGATCACATGGTTGATCATACTCTGGGTTCCACATGCATGTTTTAGCTGAAGGAAGAATACCTTCAACCTGGAGAGTTGAGACCCGTGGAATGGGTACCATGCAATATGACTTCAAAGGGTCTTCATTTGCTCACCGAACTTCTCCAATCCTATCACTGCTGCGTTTATGCCCCTGAACACACGCTTGATTGTTTTTCGGAGACATAGCAATCCATAGGTTTTAAGATACTTCCTAGTCAGGTACACTCTTAGGCATTTAATATGGGGTGTTGAGTCCATTTCGTTGAGCAAGGAGTAGCTCTTGTGTAATCCATATTTGGCTTAAGGAACTTTATCTGTGCTCATTTCAATCTCTGGTTTTATGCAGCACCCCAACTCACCTTTCCCCTTAAGCAAGCATAAGTTGGGTTTCTAAATTTGAGAACCTGTTCTGTTTGTAATTCAGTTCCTGTGTAGCCAAGTTTACATTCCGTGTATTAGTGATATCTTATGATGTTTCTTTTTCTGTGTGACTTATTGCAGTTAGAATCATCATACCTGAATCCACTCATTATGCTGCTACGGGCCTGATGACATAGATTTCATTGCTGAGTGATACTGCATTGTACGTAAGTACCACAACTTCTTTATCCATTTTTCACTTTCTGCGATATTGAACTTGTACCGTAAACCAGGTTCTTGTAAACAGAGCCGTCCCAACATTTGGGGTGGCTGTGTCTTTTTGATTTTAATTTCCCTAAGCTATAGGACCATAAGTGGAAGTGCCCTAGGCTCTGTTGCTTTGTTTTTTAGATGTTTCAGGAAACACCATACACTTCTCCCGAGTGGCTGTTGGCAATTTACATCCCGCCCATCAGCATAACAAGGCTCCCAGTTCTCCATGGCCTGTCCTGCCTTTCTGGATTTTACACTTTTTTCAGATGGCCCTTTTGACCGGGGGGAAGTGAGACTTCATTGTAGTGCAGATTTCCTTTGCAAGCTTGCTTGGTTGGCCAAAAAGGGCGTATGCGTTTTTTCCTGAATATATTCAGGAAAAAACGCATACGCCCTTTTTGGCCAAGTGCATCATTGTGGACGTTCTGCCTCTTTTCCTATGCTTTCAATGCAATTCCAGTCTACCTCCTGAAATCGGTTTCCTGCAATTCTGCCCCGCTTTCAAGTCCTCTTGGCAGCCTTACTTCAGTATATTTTTGGACGATAGCTGTCATTTATAACTCTGCAGGTTTGTGAATTACAGTGCCCCTGAGCTCCTTTCTTCAACTCGCTTTCTTGTGAGCTGGCCGCAACACCACAGGATGGCTTCAGGCCCTAATCTGGTTCCGGCACGGCACGCTGAGCCTTTGGTTAATTCCTCTTCCTGGTGGGAAATGAGAGTTAAATTTGCCCGTCCAGACACCTCCAGCTAGTCTGTCATTGGTTCTCCCTATTCCTGTTCATCTTCCACAGAAATTGCAAACTGGGCCAAACAGGATGTTAAAGGCACTGACTCTCCAAGTCGGGAGAGTGTTAGTAAAGCGTCTGGAATCTTGCACCCGAGTACCAGGGAACGAAAACTGACACATATTAGAACACGTCTCCCGATCACACGGTTGATCATACTCTGGGTTCCACATGCATGTTTTAGCTGAAGGAAGAATACCTTAAACCTGGAGAGTTGAGACCCGTGGAATGGGTACCATGCAATATGACTTCAAAGGGTCTTCATTTGCTCACCGAACTTCTCCAATCCTATCACTGCTGCGTTTATGTCCCTGTACACACGCTTGATTCTTTTTCGGAGACATAGCAATCCATAGGTTTTAAGATACTTCCTAGTCAGGTACACTCTTAGGCATTTAATATGGGGTGTTGAGTCCATTTCGTTGAGCAAGGAGTAGCTCTTGTCTATTCCATATTTGGCTTAAGGAACTTTATCTGTGCTCATTTCAATCTCTGGTTTTATGCAGCACCCCAACCCACCTTTCCCCTTAATCAAGCATAAGTTGTTTTTCTACATTTGAGACCGTGTTCTGTTTGTAATTCAGTTCCTGTGTAGCCAAGTTTACATTCCGTGTATTAGTGATATCTTATGATGTTTCTTTTTCTGTGTGACTTATTTCAGTTAGAATCATCATACCTGAATCCACTCATTATGCTGCTACGGGCCTGATGACATAGATTTCATTGCTGAGTGATACTGCATTGTACGTAAGTACCACAACTTCTTTATCCATTTTTCACTTTCTGCGATATTGAACTTGTACCGTAAACCAGGTTCTTGTAAACAGAGCCGTCCCAACCTTTGGTGTGGCTGTGTCTTTTGATTTTAATTTCCCTAAGCTATAGGACCATAAGTGGAAGTGCCCTAGGCTCTGTTGCTTTGATTTTTAGATGTTTCAGGAAACACCATACACTTCTCCCGAGTGGCTGTTGGCAATTGACATCCCGCCCATCAGCATAACAAGGCTCCCAGTTCTCCATGGCCTGTCCTGCCTTTCTGGATTTTACACTTTTTTCAGATGGCCCTTTTGACCGGGGGGAAGTGAGACTTCACTGTAGTGCAGATTTCCTTTGCAAGCTTGCTTGGTTGGCCAAAAAGGGCGTATGCGTTTTTTCCTGAATATATTCAGGAAAAAACGCATACGCCCTTTTTGGCCAAGTGCATCATTGTGGACGTTCTGCCTCTTTTCCTATGCTTTAAATGCAATTCCAGTCTACCTCCTGAAATCGGTTTCCTGCAATTCTGCCCCGCTTTCAAGTCCTCTTGGCAGCCTTACTTCAGTATATTTTTGGACGATAGCTGTCATTTATAACTCTGCAGGTTTGTGAATTACAGTGCCCCTGAGCTCCTTTCTTCAAGTCGCTTTCTCGTGAGCTGGCCGCATCACCGCAGGATTGCTTCAGGCCCTAATCTGGTTCCGGCACGGCACGCTGAGCCTTTGGTTAATGCCTCTTCCTGGTGGGAAATGAGAGTTAAATTTGCCCGTCCAGACACCTCCAGCTAGTCTGTCATTGGTTCTGCCTATTCCTGTTCATCTTCCGCAGAAATTGCAAACTGGGCCAAACAGGAGGTTAAAGGCACTGACTCTCCAAGTCGGGAGAGTGTTAGTAAAGCGTCTGGAATGTTGCACCCGAGTACCAGGGGACGAAAACTGACACATATTGGAACACGTCTCCCGATCACACGGTTGATCATACTCTGGGTTCCACATGCATGTTTTAGCTGAAGGAAGAATACCTTCAACCTGGAGAGTTGAGACCCGTGGAATGGGTACCATGCAATATGAATTCAAAGGGTCTTCATTTGCTCACCGAACTTCTCCAATCCTATCACTGCTGCGTTTATGCCCCTGTACACACACTTGATTCTCTTTCAGAGACATAGCAATCCATAGGTTTTAAGATACTTCCTAGTCAGGTACACTCTTAGGCATTTAATTTGGGGTGTTGAGTCCATTTCGTTGAGCAAGGAGTAGCTCTTGTCTATTCCATATTTGGCTTAAGGAACTTTATCTGTGCTCATTTCAATCTCTGGTTTTATGCAGCACCCCAACTCACCTTTCCCCTTAAGCAAGCATAAGTTGGTTTTCTAAATTTGAGACCCTGTTCTGTTTTGTAATTCAGTTCCTGTGTAGCCAAGTTTACATTCCGTGTATTAGTGATATCTTATGATGTTTCTTTTTCTGTGTGACTTATTTCAGTTAGAATCATCATACCTGAATCCACTCATTATGCTGCTACGGGCCTGATGACATAGATTTCATTGCTGAGTGATACTGCATTGTACGTAAGTACCACAACTTCTTTATCCATTTTTCACTTTCTGCGATATTGAACTTGTACCGTAAACCAGGTTCTTGTAAACAGAGCCGTCCCAACCTTTGGGGTGGCTGTGTCTTTTTGATTTTAATTTCCCTAAGCTATAGGACCATAAGTGGAAGTGCCCTAGGCTCTGTTGCTTTGTTTTTTAGATGTTTCAGGAAACACCATACACTTCTCCCGAGTGGCTGTTGGCAATTTACATCCCGCCCATCAGCATAACAAGGCTCCCAGTTCTCCATGGCCTGTCCTGCCTTTCTGGATTTTACACTTTTTTCAGATGGCCCTTTTGACCGGGGGGAAGTGAGACTTCATTGTAGTGCAGATTTCCTTTGCAAGCTTGCTTGGTTGGCCAAAAAGGGCGTATGCGTTTTTTCCTGAATATATTCAGGAAAAAACGCATACGCCATTTTTGGCCAAGTGCATCATTGTGGACGTTCTGCCTCTTTTCCTATGCTTTCAATGCAATTCCAGTCTACCTCCTGAAATCGGTTTCCTGCAATTCTGCCCCGCTTTCAAGTCCTCTTGGCAGCCTTACTTCAGTATATTTTTGGACGATAGCTGTCATTTATAACTCTGCAGGTTTGTGAATTACAGTGCCCCTGAGCTCCTTTCTTCAACTCGCTTTCTCGTGAGCTGGCCGCATCACCGCAGGATTGCTTCAGGCCCTAATCTGGTTCCGGCACGGCACGCTGAGCCTTTGGTTAATTCCTCTTCCTGGTGGGAAATGAGAGTTAAATTTGCCCGTCCAGACACCTCCAGCTAGTCTGTCATTGGTTCTCCCTATTCCTGTTCATCTTCCACAGAAATTGCAAACTGGGCCAAACAGGAGGTTAAAGGCACTGACTCTCCAAGTCGGGAGAGTGTTAGTAAAGCGTCTAGAATCTT
Organism: Lagenorhynchus albirostris; assembly: GCF_949774975.1. NCBI lineage: Eukaryota > Metazoa > Chordata > Mammalia > Artiodactyla > Delphinidae > Lagenorhynchus > Lagenorhynchus albirostris. The sequence continues at coordinate 702,176 of NW_026783267.1, forward strand.
GCACCCGAGTACCAGGGGACGAAAACTGACACATATTGGAACACGTCTCCCGATCACACGGTTGATCATACTCTGGGTTCCACATGCATGTTTTAGCTGAAGGAAGAATACCTTCAACCTGGAGAGTTGAGACCCGTGGAATGGGTACCATGCAATATGAATTCAAAGGGTCTTCATTTGCTCACTGAACTTCTCCAATCCTATCACTGCTGCGTTTATGTCCCTATACACATGCTTGATTCTCTTTCGGAGACATAGCAATCCATAGGTTTTAAGATACTTCCTAGTCAGGTACACTCTTAGGCATTTAATATGGGGTGTTGAGTACATTTCATTGAGCAAGGAGTAGCTCTTGTCTATTCCATATTTGGCTTAAGGAACTTTATCTGTGCTCATTTCAATCTCTGGTTTTATGCAGCACCCCAACTCACCTTTCCCCTTAAGCAAGCATAAGTTGGGTTTCTAAATTTGAGACCCTGTTCTGTTTTGTAATTCAGTTCCTGTGTAGCCAAGTTTACATTCCGTGTATTAGTGATATCTTATGATGTTTCTTTTTCTGTGTGACTTATTTCAGTTAGAATCATCATACCTGAAACCACTCATTATGCTGCTATGGGCCTGATGACATAGATTTCATTGCTGAGTGATACTGCATTGTACGTAAGTACCACAACTTCTTTATCCATTTTTCACTTTCTGCGATATTGAACTTGTACCGTAAACCAGGTTCTTGTAAACAGAGCCGTCCCAACCTTTGGGGTGGCTGTGTCTTTTTGATTTTAATTTCCCTAAGCTATAGGACCATAAGTGGAAGTGCCCTAGGCTCTGTTGCTTTGTTTTTTAGATGTTTCAGGAAACACCATACACTTCTCCCGAGTGGCTGTTGGCAATTGACATCCCGCCCATCAGCATAACAAGGCTCCCAGTTCTCCATGGCCTGTCCTGCCTTTCTGGATTTTACACTTTTTTCAGGTGGCCCTTTTGACCGGGGGGAAGTGAGACTTCATTGTAGTGCAGATTTCCTTTGCAAGCTTGCTTGGTTGGCCAAAAAGGGCGTATGCGTTTTTTCCTGAATATATTCAGGAAAAAACGCATACGCCCTTTTTGGCCAAGTGCATCATTGTGGACGTTCTGCCTCTTTTCCTATGCTTTCAATGCAATTCCAGTCTACCTCCTGAAATCGGTTTCCTGCAATTCTGCCCCGCTTTCAAGTCCTCTTGGCAGCCTTACTTCAGTATATTTTTGGACGATAGCTGTCATTTATAACTCTGCAGGTTTGTGAATTACAGTGCCCCTGAGCTCCTTTCTTCAACTCGCTTTCTGTGAACTGGCCACAACACCGCAGGATGGCTTCAGGCCCTAATGTGGTTCCGGCACGGCACGCTGAGCCTTTGGTTAATTCCTCTTCCTGGTGGGAAATGAGAGTTAAATTTGCCCGTCCAGACACCTCCAACTAGTCTGTCATTGGTTCTCCCTATTCCTGTTCATCTTCCGCAGAAATTGCAAACTGGGCCAAACAGGAGGTTAAAGGCACTGACTCTCCAAGTCGGGAGAGTGTTAGTAAAGTGTCTGGAATGTTGCACCCGAGTACCAGGGGACGAAAACTGACACATATTGGAACACGTCTCCCGATCACACGGTTGATCATACTCTGGGTTCCACATGCATGTTTTAGCTGAAGGAAGAATACCTTAAACCTGGAGAGTTGACACCCGTGGAATGGGTACCATGCAATATGACTTCAAAGGGTCTTCATTTGCTCACCGAACTTCTCCAATCCTATCACTGCTGCGTTTATGCCCCTGTACACACGCTTGATTCTTTTTTGGAGACATAGCAATCCATAGGTTTTAAGATACTTCCTAGTCAGGTACACTCTTAGGCATTTAATATGGGGTGTTGAGTCCATTTCGTTGAGCAAGGAGTAGCTCTTGTCTATTCCATATTTGGCTTAAGGAACTTTATCTGTGCTCATTTCAATCTCTGGTTTTATGCAGCACCCCAACTCACCTTTCCCCTTAAGCAAGCATAAGTTGGGTTTCTAAATTTGAGAACCTGTTCTGTTTGTAATTCAGTTCCTGTGTAGCCAAGTTTACATTCCGTGTATTAGTGATATCTTATGATGTTTCTTTTTCTGTGTGACTTATTGCAGTTAGAATCATCATACCTGAATCCACTCATTATGCTGCTACGGGCCTGATGACATAGATTTCATTGCTGAGTGATACTGCATTGTACGTAAGTACCACAACTTCTTTATCCATTTTTCACTTTCTGTGATATTGAACTTGTACCGTAAACCAGGTTCTTGTAAACAGAGCCGTCCCAACCTTTGGTGTGGCTGTGTCTTTTGATTTTAATTTCCCTAAGCTATAGGACCATAAGTGGAAGTGCCCTAGGCTCTGTTGCTTTGATTTTTAGATGTTTCAGGAAACACCATACACTTCTCCCGAGTGGCTGTTGGCAATTGACATCCCGCCCATCAGCATAACAAGGCTCCCAGTTCTCCATGGCCTGTCCTGCCTTTCTGGATTTTACACTTTTTTCAGATGGCCCTTTTGACCGGGGGGAAGTGAGACTTCATTGTAGTGCAGATTTCCTTTGCAAGCTTGCTTGGTTGGCCAAAAAGGGCGTATGCGTTTTTTCCTGAATATATTCAGGAAAAAAGGCATACGCCCTTTTTGGCCAAGTGCATCATTGTGGACGTTCTGCCTCTTTTCCTATGCTTTCAATGCAATTCCAGTCTACCTCCTGAAATCGGTTTCCTGCAATTCTGCCCCGCTTTCAAGTCCTCTTGGCAGCCTTACTTCAGTATATTTTTGGACGATAGCTGTCATTTATAACTCTGCAGGTTTGTGAATTACAGTGCCCCTGAGCTCCTTTCTTCAACTCGCTTTCTTGTGAGCTGTCCGCAACACCGCAGGATGGCTTCAGGCCCTAATCTGGTTCCGGCACGGCACGCTGAGCCTTTGGTTAATTCCTCTTCCTGGTGGGAAATGAGAGTTAAATTTGCCCGTCCAGACACCTCCAGCTAGTCTGTCATTGGTTCTCCCTATTCCTGTTCATCTTCCGCAGAAATTGCAAACTGGGCCAAACAGGAGGTTAAAGGCACTGACTCTCCAAGTCGGGAGAGTGTTAGTAAAGCGTCTGGAATGTTGCACCCGAGTACCAGGGGACGAAAACTGAGACATATTGGAACACGTCTCCCGATCACACGGTTGATCATACTCTGGGTTCCACATGCATGTTTTAGCTGAAGTAAGAATACCTTCAACCTGGAGAGTTGAGACCCGTGGAATGGGTACCATGCAATATGACTTCAAAGGGTCTTCATTTGCTCACCGAACCTCTCCAATCCTATCACTGCTGCGATTATGCCCCTGCACACACACTTGATTCTCTTTCGGAGACATAGCAATCCATAGGTTTTAAGATACTTCCTAGTCAGGTACATTCTTAGGTGTTTAATATGGGGTGTTGAATCCATTTCGTTGAGCAAGGAGTAGCTCTTGTCTATTCCATATTTGGCTTAAGGAACTTTATCTGTGCTCATTTCAATCTCTGGTTTTATGCAGCACCCCAACTCACCTTTCCCCTTAAGCAAGCATAAGTTGGGTTTCTAAATTTGAGACCCTCTTCTGTTTTGGAATTCAGTTCCTGTGTAGCCAAGTTTACATTCCGTGTATTAGTGATATCTTATGATGTTTTTTTTTCTGTGTGACTTATTTCAGTTAGAATCATCATACCTGAATCCACTCATTATGCTGCTACGGGCCTGATGACATAGATTTCATTGCTGAGTGATATTGCATTGTACGTAAGTACCACAACTTCTTTATCCATTTTTCACTTTCTGCGATATTGAACTTGTACCGTAAACCAGGTTCTTGTAAACAGAGCCGTCCCAACCTTTGGGGTGGCTGTGTCTTTTTGATTTTAATTTCCCTAAGCTATAGGACCATAAGTGGAAGTGCCCTAGGCTCTGTTGCTTTGTTTTTTAGATGTTTCAGGAAACACCATACACTTCTCCCGAGTGGCTGTTGGCAATTGACATCCCGCCCATCAGCATAACAAGGCTCCCAGTTCTCCATGGCCTGTCCTGCCTTTCTGGATTTTACACTTTTTTCAGGTGGCCCTTTTGACCGGGGGGAAGTGAGACTTCATTGTAGTGCAGATTTCCTTTGCAAGCTTGCTTGGTTGGCCAAAAAGGGCGTATGCGTTTTTTCCTGAATATATTCAGGAAAAAACGCATACGCCCTTTTTGGCCAAGTGCATCATTGTGGACGTTCTGCCTCTTTTCCTATGCTTTCAATGCAATTCCAGTCTACCTCCTGAAATCGGTTTCCTGCAATTCTGCCCCACTTTCAAGTCCTCTTGGCAGCCTTACTTCAGTATATTTTTGGACGATAGCTGTCATTTATAACTCTGCAGGTTTGTGAATTACAGTGCCCCTGAGCTCCTTTCTTCAACTCGCTTTCTGTGAACTGGCCACAACACCGCAGGATGGCTTCAGGCCCTAATGTGGTTCCGGCACGGCACGCTGAGCCTTTGGTTAATTCCTCTTCCTGGTGGGAAATGAGAGTTAAATTTGCCCGTCCAGACACCTCCAGCTAGTCTGTCATTGGTTCTCCCTATTCCTGTTCATCTTCCGCAGAAATTGCAAACTGGGCCAAACAGGAGGTTAAAGGCACTGACTCTCCAAGTCGGGAGAGTGTTAGTAAAGTGTCTGGAATGTTGCACCCGAGTACCAGGGGACGAAAACTGACACATATTGGAACACGTCTCCCGATCACACGGTTGATCATACTCTGGGTTCCACATGCATGTTTTAGCTGAAGGAAGAATACCTTAAACCTGGAGAGTTGACACCCGTGGAATGGGTACCATGCAATATGACTTCAAAGGGTCTTCATTTGCTCACCGAACTTCTCCAATCCTATCACTGCTGCGTTTATGCCCCTGTACACACGCTTGATTCTTTTTTGGAGACATAGCAATCCATAGGTTTTAAGATACTTCCTAGTCAGGTACACTCTTAGGCATTTAATATGGGGTGTTGAGTCCATTTCGTTGAGCAAGGAGTAGCTCTTGTCTATTCCATATTTGGCTTAAGGAACTTTATCTGTGCTCATTTCAATCTCTGGTTTTATGCAGCACCCCAACTCACCTTTCCCCTTAAGCAAGCATAAGTTGGGTTTCTAAATTTGAGAACCTGTTCTGTTTGTAATTCAGTTCCTGTGTAGCCAAGTTTACATTCCGTGTATTAGTGATATCTTATGATGTTTCTTTTTCTGTGTGACTTATTTCAGTTAGAATCATCATACCTGAATCCACTCATTATGCTGCTACGGGCCTGATGACATAGATTTCATTGCTGAGTGATACTGCATTGTACGTAAGTACCACAACTTCTTTATCCATTTTTCACTTTCTGTGATATTGAACTTGTACCGTAAACCAGGTTCTTGTAAACAGAGCCGTCCCAACCTTTGGTGTGGCTGTGTCTTTTGATTTTAATTTCCCTAAGCTATAGGACCATAAGTGGAAGTGCCCTAGGCTCTGTTGCTTTGATTTTTAGATGTTTCAGGAAACACCATACACTTCTCCCGAGTGGCTGTTGGCAATTGACATCCCGCCCATCAGCATAACAAGGCTCCCAGTTCTCCATGGCCTGTCCTGCCTTTCTGGATTTTACACTTTTTTCAGATGGCCCTTTTGACCGGGGGGAAGTGAGACTTCATTGTAGTGCAGATTTCCTTTGCAAGCTTGCTTGGTTGGCCAAAAAGGGCGTATGCGTTTTTTCCTGAATATATTCAGGAAAAAAGGCATACGCCCTTTTTGGCCAAGTGCATCATTGTGGACGTTCTGCCTCTTTTCCTATGCTTTCAATGCAATTCCAGTCTACCTCCTGAAATCGGTTTCCTGCAATTCTGCCCCGCTTTCAAGTCCTCTTGGCAGCCTTACTTCAGTATATTTTTGGACGATAGCTGTCATTTATAACTCTGCAGGTTTGTGAATTACAGTGCCCCTGAGCTCCTTTCTTCAACTCGCTTTCTTGTGAGCTGTCCGCAACACCGCAGGATGGCTTCAGGCCCTAATCTGGTTCCGGCACGGCACGCTGAGCCTTTGGTTAATTCCTCTTCCTGGTGGGAAATGAGAGTTAAATTTGCCCGTCCAGACACCTCCAGCTAGTCTGTCATTGGTTCTCCCTATTCCTGTTCATCTTCCGCAGAAATTGCAAACTGGGCCAAACAGGAGGTTAAAGGCACTGACTCTCCAAGTCGGGAGAGTGTTAGTAAAGCGTCTGGAATGTTGCACCCGAGTACCAGGGGACGAAAACTGAGACATATTGGAACACGTCTCCCGATCACACGGTTGATCATACTCTGGGTTCCACATGCATGTTTTAGCTGAAGTAAGAATACCTTCAACCTGGAGAGTTGAGACCCGTGGAATGGGTACCATGCAATATGACTTCAAAGGGTCTTCATTTGCTCACCGAACCTCTCCAATCCTATCACTGCTGCGATTATGCCCCTGCACACACACTTGATTCTCTTTCGGAGACATAGCAATCCATAGGTTTTAAGATACTTCCTAGTCAGGTACATTCTTAGGTGTTTAATATGGGGTGTTGAATCCATTTCGTTGAGCAAGGAGTAGCTCTTGTCTATTCCATATTTGGCTTAAGGAACTTTATCTGTGCTCATTTCAATCTCTGGTTTTATGCAGCACCCCAACTCACCTTTCCCCTTAAGCAAGCATAAGTTGGGTTTCTAAATTTGAGACCCTCTTCTGTTTTGGAATTCAGTTCCTGTGTAGCCAAGTTTACATTCCGTGTATTAGTGATATCTTATGATGTTTTTTTTTCTGTGTGACTTATTTCAGTTAGAATCATCATACCTGAATCCACTCATTATGCTGCTACGGGCCTGATGACATAGATTTCATTGCTGAGTGATATTGCATTGTACGTAAGTACCACAACTTCTTTATCCATTTTTCACTTTCTGCGATATTGAACTTGTACCGTAAACCAGGTTCTTGTAAACAGAGCCGTCCCAACTTTTGGGGTGGCTGTGTCTTTTTGATTTTAATTTCCCTAAGCTATAGGACCATAAGTGGAAGTGCCCTAGGCTCTGTTGCTTTGTTTTTTAGATGTTTCAGGAAACACCATACACTTCTCCCGAGTGGCTGTTGGCAATTTACATCCCGCCCATCAGCATAACAAGGCTCCCTGTTCTCCATGGCCTGTCCTGCCTTTCTGGAGTTTACACTTTTTTCAGATGGCCCTTTTGACCGGGGGGAAGTGAGACTTCACTGTAGTGCAGATTTCCTTTGCAAGCTTGCTTGGTTGGCCAAAAAGGGCGTATGCGTTTTTTCCTGAATATATTCAGGAAAAAACGCATACGCCCTTTTTGGCCAAGTGCATCATTGTGGACGTTCTGCCTCTTTTCCTATGCTTTCAATGCAATTCCAGTCTACCTCCTGAAATCGGTTTCCTGCAATTCTGCCCCGCTTTCAAGTCCTCTTGGCAGCCTTACTTCAGTATATTTTTGGACGATAGCTGTCATTTATAACTCTGCAGGTTTGTGAATTACAGTGCCCCTGAGCTCCTTTCTTCAAGTCGCTTTCTGTGAGCTGGCCACAACACCGCAGGATGGCTTCAGGCCCTAATCTGGTTCCGGCACGGCACGCTGAGCCTTTGGTTAATTCCTCTTCCTGGTGGGAAATGAGAGTTAAATTTGCCCGTCCAGACACTTCCATCTAGTCTGTCATTGGTTCTGCCTATTCCTGTTCATCTTCCGCAGAAATTGCAAACTGGGCCAAACAGGAGGTTAAAGGCACTGACTCTCCAAGTCGGGAGAGTGTTAGTAAAGCGTCTGGAATGTTGCACCCAAGTAATAGGGTACGAAAACTGAGACATATTGGAACACGTCTCCCGATCACACGGTTGATCATACTCTGGCTTCCAAATGCATGTTTTAGCTGAAGGAAGAATACCTTAAACCTGGAGAGTTGAGACCCGTGGAATGGGTACCATGCAATATGACATCAAAGGGTCTTCATTTGCTCACCGAACCTCTCCAGTCCTATCACTGCTGCGTTTATGCCCCTGTACACACGCTTGATTCTCTTTCGGAGACATAGCAATCCATAGGTTTTAAGATACTTCCTAGTCAGGTACACTCTTTGGCATTTAATATGGGGTGTTGAGTCCATTTCGTTGAGCAAGGAGTAGCTCTTGTCTATTCCATATTTGGCTTAAGGAACTTTATCTGTGCTCATTTCAATCTCTGGTTTTATGCAGCACCCCAACTCACCTTTCCCCTTAAGCAAGCATAAGTTGGTTTTCTAAATTTGAGACCCTGTTCTGTTTTGTAATTCAGTTCCTGTGTAGCCAAGGTTACATTCCGTGTATTAGTGATATCTTATGATGTTTCTTTTTCTGTGTGACTCATTTCAGTTAGAATCATTGTACCTGAATCCACTCATTATGCTGCTACGGGCCTGATGACATAGATTTCATTGCTGAGTGATATTGCATTGTACGTAAGTACCACAACTTCTTTATCCATTTTTCACTTTCTGCGATATTGAACTTGTACCGTAAACCAGGTTCTTGTAAACAGAGCCGTCCCAACCTTTGGGGTGGCTGTGTCTTTTGATTTTAATTTCCCTAAGCTATAGGACCATAAGTGGAAGTGCCCTAGGCTCTGTTGCTTTGTTTTTTAGATGTTTCAGGAAACACCATACACTTCTCCCGAGTGGCTGTTGGCAATTTACATCCCGCCCATCAGCATAACAAGGCTCCCAGTTCTCCATGGCCTGTCCTGCCTTTCTGGATTTTACACTTTTTTCAGATGGCCCTTTTGACCGGGGGGAAGTGAGACTTCATTGTAGTGCAGATTTCCTTTGCAAGCTTGCTTGGTTGGCCAAAAAGGGCGTATGCCTTTTTTCCTGAATATATTCAGGAAAAAAGGCATACGCCCTTTTTGGCCAAGTGCATCATTGTGGACGTTCTGCCTCTTTTCCTATGCTTTAAATGCAATTCCAGTCTACCTCCTGAAATCGGTTTCCTGCAATTCTGCCCCGCTTTCAAGTCCTCTTGGCAGCCTTACTTCAGTATATTTTTGGACGATAGCTGTCATTTATAACTCTGCAGGTTTGTGAATTACAGTGCCCCTGAGCTCCTTTCTTTAACTCGCTTTCTCGTGAGCTGGCCGCAACACCACAGGATGGCTTCAGGCCCTAATCTGGTTCCGGCACGGCACGCTGAGCCTTTGGTTAATTCCTCTTCCTGGTGGGAAATGAGAGTTAAATTTGCCCGTCCAGACACCTCCAGCTAGTCTGTCAGTGGTTCTCCCTATTCCTGTTCAACTTCCACAGAAATTGCAAACTGGGCCAAACAGGAGGTTAAAGGCACTGACTCTCCAAGTCGGGAGAGTGTTAGTAAAGCGTCTGGAATGTTGTACCCGAGCACCAGGGGACGAAAACTGACACATATTGGAACACGTCCCTCGATCACATGGTTGATCATACTCTGGGTTCCACATGCATGTTTTAGCTGAAGGAAGAATACCTTAAACCTGGAGAGTTGAGACCCGTGGAATGGGTACCATGCAATATGACTTCAAAGGGTCTTCATTTGCTCACCGAACTTCTCCAATGCTATCACTGCTGCGTTTATGCCCCTGTAAACACGCTTGATTCTCTTTCGGAGACATAGCAATCCATAGGTTTTAAGATACTTCCTAGTCAGGTACATTCTTAGGTGTTTAATACGGGGTGTTGAGTCCATTTCGTTGAGCAAGGAGTAGCTCTTTTCTATTCCATATTTGGCTTAAGGAACTTTATCTGTGCTCATTTCACTCTCTGGTTTTATGCAGCACCCCAACTCACCTTTCCCCTTAAGCAAGCATAAGTTGGTTTTCTAAATTTGAGACCCTGTTCTGTTTTGTAATTCAGTTCCTGTGTAGCCAAGGTTACATTCCGTGTATTAGTGATATCTTATGATGTTTCTTTTCCTGTGTGACTTATTTCAGTTAGAATCATCATACCTGAATCCACTCATTATGCTGCTACGGGCCTGATGACATAGATTTCATTGCTGAGTGATACTGCATTGTACGTAAGTACCACAACTTCTTTATCCATTTTTCACTTTCTGCGATATTGAACTTGTACCGTAAACCAGGTTCTTGTAAACAGAGCCGTCCCAACCTTTGGGGTGGCTGTGTCTTTTGATTTTAATTTCCCTAAGCTATAGGACCATAAGTGGAAGTGCCCTAGGCTCTGTTGCTTTGTTTTTTAGATGTTTCAGGAAACACCATACACTTCTCCCGAGTGGCTGTTGGCAATTTACATCCCGCCCATCAGCATAACAAGGCTCCCAGTTCTCCATGGCCTGTCCTGCCTTTCTGGATTTTACACTTTTTTCAGATGGCCCTTTTGACCGGGGGGAAGTGAGACTTCATTGTAGTGCAGATTTCCTTTGCAAGCTTGCTTGGTTGGCCAAAAAGGGCGTATGCGTTTTTTCCTGAATATATTCAGGAAAAAACGCATACGCCCTTTTTGGCCAAGTGCATCATTGTGGACGTTCTGCCTCTTTTCCTATGCTTTAAATGCAATTCCAGTCTACCTCCTGAAATCGGTTTCCTGCAATTCTGCCCCGCTTTCAAGTCCTCTTGGCAGCCTTACTTCAGTATATTTTTGGACGATAGCTGTCATTTATAACTCTGCAGGTTTGTGAATTACAGTGCCCCTGAGCTCCTTTCTTCAACTCGCTTTCTCGTGAGCTGGCCGCAACACTGCAGGATGGCTTCAGGCCCTAATCTGGTTCCGGCACGGCACGCTGAGCCTTTGGTTAATTCCTCTTCCTGGTGGGAAATGAGAGTTAAATTTGCCCGTCCAGACACCTCCAGCTAGTCTGTCATTGGTTCTCCCTATTCCTGTTCATCTTCCGCAGAAATTGCAAACTGGGCCAAACAGGAGGTTAAAGGCACTGACTCTCCAAGTCGGGAGAATGTTAGTAAAGCGTCTGGAATGTTTTACCCGAGTACCAGGGAACGAAAACTGAGACATATTGGAACACGTCTCCCGATCACACGGTTGATCATACTCTGGGTTCCACATGCATGTTTTAGCTGAAGGAAGAATACCTTAAACCTGGAGAGTTGAGACCCGTGGAATGGGTACCATGCAATATGACTTCAAAGGGTCTTCATTTGCTCACCGAACCTCTCCAATCCTATCACTGCTGCGTTTATGCCCCTGTACACACGCTTGATTCTCTTTCGGAGACATAGCAATCCATAGGTTTTAAGATACTTCCTAGTCAGGTATATTCTTAGGCGTTTAATATGGGGTGTTGAATCCATTTCGTTGAGCAAGGAGTAGCTCTTGTCTATTCCATATTTGGCTTAAGGAACTTTATCTGTGCTCATTTCAATCTCTGGTTTTATGCAGCACCCCAACTCACCTTTCCCCTTAAGCAAGCATAAGTTGGTTTTCTAAATTTGAGACCCTGTTCTGTTTTGTAATTCAGTTCCTGTGTAGCCAAGTTTACATTCCGTGTATTAGTGATATCTTATGATGTTTCTTTTCCTGTGTGACTTATTTCAGTTAGAATCATCATACCTGAATCCACTCATTATGCTGCTACGGGCCTGATGACATAGATTTCATTGCTGAGTGATACTGCATTGTACGTAAGTACCACAACTTCTTTATCCATTTTTCACTTTCTGCGATATTGAACTTGTACCGTAAACCAGGTTCTTGTAAACAGAGCCGTCCCAACCTTTGGGGTGGCTGTGTCTTTTGATTTTAATTTCCCTAAGCTATAGGACCATAAGTGGAAGTGCCCTAGGCTCTGTTGCTTTGTTTTTTAGATGTTTCAGGAAACACCATACACTTCTCCCGAGTGGCTGTTGGCAATTGACATCCCGCCCATCAGCATAACAAGGCTCCCAGTTCTCCATGGCCTGTCCTGCCTTTCTGGATTTTACACATTTTTCAGATGGCCCTTTTGACCGGGGGGAAGTGAGACTTCATTGTAGTGCAGATTTCCTTTGCAAGCTTGCTTGGTTGGCCAAAAAGGGCGTATGCGTTTTATCCTGAATATATTCAGGAAAAAACGCATACGCCCTTTTTGGCCAAGTGCATCATTGTGGACGTTCTGCCTCTTTTCCTATGCTTTAAATGCAATTCCAGTCTACCTCCTGAAATCGGTTTCCTGCAATTCTGCCCCGCTTTCAAGTCCTCTTGGCAGCCTTACTTCAGTATATTTTTGGATGATAGCTGTCATTTATAACTCTGCAGGTTTGTGAATTACAGTGCCCCTGAGCTCCTTTCTTCAACTCGCTTTCTCGTGAGCTGGCCGCAACACCGCAGGATGGCTTCAGGCCCTAATCTGGTTCCGGCACGGCACGCTGAGCCTTTGGTTAATTCCTCTTCCTGGTGGGAAATGAGAGTTAAATTTGCCCGTCCAGACACCTCCAGCTAGTCTGTCATTGGTTCTCCCTATTCCTGTTCATCTTCCGCAGAAATTGCAAACTGGGCCAAACAGGAGGTTAAAGGCACTGACTCTCCAAGTCGGGAGAGTGTTAGTAAAGCGTCTGGAATGTTGCACCCGAGTACCAGGGGACCAAAACTGACACATATTGGAACACGTCTCCCAATCACACGGTTGATCATACTCTGGGTTCCACATGCATATTTTAGCTTAAGGAAGAATACCTTAAACCTGGAGAGTTGAGACCCGTGGAATGGGTACCATGCAATATGACTTCAAAGGGTCTTCATTTGCTCACCGAACCTCTCCAATCCTATCACTGCTGCGTTTATGCCCCTGTACACACACTTGATTCTCTTTCAGAGACATAGCAATCCATAGGTTTTAAGATACTTCCTAGTCAGGTACACTCTTAGGCATTTAATATGGGGTATTGAGTCCATTTAGTTGAGCAAGGAGTAGCTCTTGTCTATTCCATATTTGGCTTAAGGAACTTTATCTGTGCTCATTTCAATCTCTGGTTTTATGCAGCACCCCAACTCACCTTTCCCCTTAAGCAAGCATAAGTTGGTTTTCTAAATTTGAGACCCTCTTCTGTTTTGTAATTCAGTTCCTGTGTAGCCAAGGTTACATTCCGTGTATTATTGATATCTTATGATGTTTCTTTTCCTGTGTGACTTATTTCAGTTAGAATCATCATACCTGAATCCACTCATTATGCTGCTACGGGCCTGATGACATAGATTTCATTGCTGAGTGATACTGCATTGTACGTAAGTACCACAACTTCTTTATCCATTTTTCACTTTCTGCGATATTGAACTTGTACCGTAAACCAGGTTCTTGTAAACAGAGCCGTCCCAACCTTTGGGGTGGCTGTGTCTTTTTGATTTTAATTTCCCTAAGCTATAGGACCATAAGTGGAAGTGCCCTAGGCTCTGTTGCTTTGTTTTTTAGATGTTTCAGGAAACACCATACACTTCTCCCGAGTGGCTGTTGGCAATTGACATCCCGCCCATCAGCATAACAAGGCTCCCAGTTCTCCATGGCCTGTCCTGCCTTTCTGGATTTTACACTTTTTTCAGATGACCCTTTTGACCGGGGGGAAGTGAGACTTCATTGTAGTGCAGATTTCCTTTGCAAGCTTGCTTGGTTGGCCAAAAAGGGCGTATGCGTTTTTTCCTGAATATATTCAGGAAAAAACGCATACGCCCTTTTTGGCCAAGTGCATCATTGTGGACGTTCTGCCTCTTTTCCTATGCTTTCAATGCAATTCCAGTCTACCTCCTGAAATCGGTTTCCTGCAATTCTGCCCCGCTTTCAAGTCCTCTTGGCAGCCTTACTTCAGTATATTTTTGGACGATAGCTGTCATTTATAACTCTGCAGGTTTGTGAATTACAGTGCCCCTGAGCTCCTTTCTTCAACTCGCTTTCTCGTGAGCTGGCCGCAACACCGCAGGATGGCTTCAGGCCCTAATCTGGTTCCGGCACGGCACGCTGAGCCTTTAGTTAATTCCTCTTCCTGGTGGGAAATGAGAGTTAAATTTGCCCGTCCAGACACCTCCAGCTAGTCTGTCATTGGTTCTCCCTATTCCTGTTCATCTTCCGCAGAAATTGCAAACTGGGCCAAACAGGAGGTTAAAGGCACTGACTCTCCAAGTCGGGAGAGTGTTAGTAAAGCGTCTGGAATGTTGCACCCGAGTTCCAGGGGACGAAAACTGACACATATTGGAACACGTCTCCCGATCACACGGTTGATCATACTCTGGGTTCCACATACATGTTTTAGCTGAAGGAAGAATACCTTAAACCTGGAGAGTTGAGACCCGTGGAATGGGTACCATGCAATATGACTTCAAAGGGTCTTCATTTGCTCACCGAACCTCTCCAGTCCTATCACTGCTGCGTTTATGCCCCTGTACACACGCTTGATTCTCTTTCGGAGACATAGCAATCCATAGGTTTTAAGATACTTCCTAGTCAGGTACACTCTTAGGCATTTAATATGGGGTGTTGAGTCCATTTCGTTGAGCAAGGAGTAGCTCTTTTCTATTCCATATTTGGCTTAAGGAACTTTATCTGTGCTCATTTCAATCTCTGGTTTTATGCAGCACCCCAACTCACCTTTCCCCTTAAGCAAGCATAAGTTGGTTTTCTAAATTTGAGACCCTGTTCTGTTTTGTAATTCAGTTCCTGTGTAGCCAAGGTTACATTCTGTGTATTAGTGATATCTTATGATGTTTCTTTTCCTGTGTGACTTATTTCAGTTAGAATCATCATACCTGAATCCACTCATTATGCTGCTACGGGCCTGATGACATAGATTTCATTGCTGAGTGATACTGCATTGTACGTAAGTACCACAACTTCTTTATCCATTTTTCACTTTCTGCGATATTGAACTTGTACCGTAAACCAGGTTCTTGTAAACAGAGCCGTCCCAACCTTTGGGGTGGCTGTGTCTTTTGATTTTAATTTCCCTAAGCTATAGGACCATAAGTGGAAGTGCCCTAGGCTCTGTTGCTTTGTTTTTTAGATGTTTCAGGAAACACCATACACTTCTCCCGAGTGGCTGTTGGCAATTGACATCCCGCCCATCAGCATAACAAGGCTCCCAGTTCTCCATGGCCTGTCCTGCCTTTCTGCATTTTACACTTTTTTCAGATGGCCCTTTTGACCGGGGGGGAAGTGAGACTTCATTGTAGTGCAGATTTCCTTTGCAAGCTTGCTTGGTTGGCCAAAAAGGGCGTATGCGCTTTTTCCTGAATATATTCAGGAAAAAACGCATACGCCCTTTTGGCCAAGTGCATCATTGTGGACGTTCTGCCTCTTTTCCTATGCTTTCAATGCAATTCCAGTCTACCTCCTGAAATCGGTGTCCTGCAATTCTGCCCCGCTTTCAAGTCCTCTTGGCAGCCTTACTTCAGTATATTTTTGGACGATAGCTGTCATTTATAACTCTGCAGGTTTGTGAATTACAGTGCCCCTGAGCTCCTTTCTTCAACTCGCTTTCCCGTGAGCTGGCCGCAACACCGCAGGATGGCTTCAGGCCCTAATCTGGTTCCGGCACGGCACGCTGAGCCTTTGGTTAATTCCTCTTCTTGGTGGGAAATGAGAGTTAAATTTGCCCGTCCAGACACCTCCAGCTAGTCTGTCATTGGTTCTCCCTATTCCTGTTCATCTTCTGCAGAAATTGCAAACTGGGCCAAACAGGAGGTTAAAGGCACTGACTCTCCAAGTCGGGAGAGTGTTAGTAAAGCGTCTGGAATGTTGCACCCGAGTACCAGGGGACGAAAACTGAGACATATTGGAACACGTCTCCCGATCACACGGTTGATCATACTCTGGGTTCCACATACATGTTTTAGCTGAAGGAAGAATACCTTAAACCTGGAGAGTTGAGACCCGTGGAATGGGTACCATGCAATATGACTTCAAAGGGTCTTCATTTGCTCACCGAACCTCTCCAGTCCTATCACTGCTGCGTTTATGCCCCTGTACACACGCTTGATTCTCTTTCGGAGACATAGCAATCCATAGGTTTTAAGATACTTCCTAGTCAGGTACACACTTAGGCATTTAATATGGGGTGTTGAGTCCATTTCGTTGAGCAAGGAGTAGCTCTTTTCTATTCCATATTTGGCTTAAGGAACTTTATCTGTGCTCATTTCAATCTCTGGTTTTATGCAGCACCCCAACTCACCTTTCCCCTTAAGCAAGCATAAGTTGGTTTTCTAAATTTGAGACCCTCTTCTGTTTTGTAATTCAGTTCCTGTGTAGCCAAGGTTACATTCCGTGTATTATTGATATCTTATGATGTTTCTTTTCCTGTGTGACTTATTTCAGTTAGAATCATCATACCTGAATCCACTCATTATGCTGCTACGGGCCTGATGACATAGATTTCATTGCTGAGTGATACTGCATTGTACGTAAGTACCACAACTTCTTTATCCATTTTTCACTTTCTGCGATATTGAACTTGTACCGTAAACCAGGTTCTTGTAAACAGAGCCGTCCCAACCTTTGGGGTGGCTGTGTCTTTTTGATTTTAATTTCCCTAAGCTATAGGACCATAAGTGGAAGTGCCCTAGGCTCTGTTGCTTTGTTTTTTAGATGTTTCAGGAAACACCATACACTTCTCCCGAGTGGCTGTTGGCAATTGACATCCCGCCCATCAGCATAACAAGGCTCCCAGTTCTCCATGGCCTGTCCTGCCTTTCTGGATTTTACACTTTTTTCAGATGACCCTTTTGACCGGGGGGAAGTGAGACTTCATTGTAGTGCAGATTTCCTTTGCAAGCTTGCTTGCTTGGCCAAAAAGGGCGTATGCGCTTTTTCCTGAATATATTCAGGAAAAAACGCATACGCCCTTTTGGCCAAGTGCATCATTGTGGACGTTCTGCCTCTTTTCCTATGCTTTCAATGCAATTCCAGTCTACCTCCTGAAATCGGTGTCCTGCAATTCTGCCCCGCTTTCAAGTCCTCTTGGCAGCCTTACTTCAGTATATTTTTGGACGATAGCTGTCATTTATAACTCTGCAGGTTTGTGAATTACAGTGCCCCTGAGCTCCTTTCTTCAACTCGCTTTCCCGTTAGCTGGCCGCAACACCGCAGGATGGCTTCAGGCCCTAATCTGGTTCCGGCACGGCACGCTGAGCCTTTGGTTAATTCCTCTTCTTGGTGGGAAATGAGAGTTAAATTTGCCCGTCCAGACACCTCCAGCTAGTCTGTCATTGGTTCTCCCTATTCCTGTTCATCTTCTGCAGAAATTGCAAACTGGGCCAAACAGGAGGTTAAAGGCACTGACTCTCCAAGTCGGGAGAGTGTTAGTAAAGCGTCTGGAATGTTGCACCCGAGTACCAGGGGACGAAAACTGAGACATATTGGAACACGTCTCCCGATCACACGGTTGATCATACTCTGGGTTCCACATACATGTTTTAGCTGAAGGAAGAATACCTTAAACCTGGAGAGTTGAGACCCGTGGAATGGGTACCATGCAATATGACTTCAAAGGGTCTTCATTTGCTCACCGAACCTCTCCAGTCCTATCACTGCTGCGTTTATGCCCCTGTACACACGCTTGATTCTCTTTCGGAGACATAGCAATCCATAGGTTTTAAGATACTTCCTAGTCAGGTACACACTTAGGCATTTAATATGGGGTGTTGAGTCCATTTCGTTGAGCAAGGAGTAGCTCTTGTCTATTCCATATTTGGCTTAAGGAACTTTATCTGTGCTCATTTCAATCTCTGGTTTTATGCAGCACCCCAACTCACCTTTCCCCTTAAGCAAGCATAAGTTGGTTTTCTAAATTTGAGACCCTGTTCTGTTTTGTAATTCAGTTCCTGTGTAGCCAAGGTTACATTCCGTGTATTAGTGATATCTTATGATGTTTCTTTTCCTGTGTGACTTATTTCAGTTAGAATCATCATACCTGAATCCACTCATTATGCTGCTACGGGCCTGATGACATAGATTTCATTGCTGAGTGATACTGCATTGTACGTAAGTACCACAACTTCTTTATCCATTTTTCACTTTCTGCGATATTGAACTTGTACCGTAAACCAGGTTCTTGTAAACAGAGCCGTCCCAACCTTTGGGGTGGCTGTGTCTTTTTGATTTTAATTTCCCTAAGCTATAGGACCATAAGTGGAAGTGCCCTAGGCTCTGTTGCTTTGTTTTTTAGATGTTTCAGGAAACACCATACACTTCTCCCGAGTGGCTGTTGGCAATTGACATCCCGCCCATCAGCATAACAAGGCTCCCAGTTCTCCATGGCCTGTCCTGCCTTTCTGCATTTTACACTTTTTTCAGATGGCCCTTTTGACCGTGGTGAAGTGAGACTTCATTGTAGTGCAGATTTCCTTTGCAAGCTTGCTTGGTTGGCCAAAAAGGGCGTATGCGTTTTTTCCTGAATATATTCAGGAAAAAACGCATACGCCCTTTTTGGCCAACTGCATCATTGTGGACGTTCTGCCTCTTTTCCTATGCTTTAAATGCAATTCCAGTCTACCTCCTGAAATCGGTTTCCTGCAATTCTGCCCCGCTTTCAAGTCCTCTTGGCAGCCTTACTTCAGTATATTTTTGGACGATAGCTGTCATTTATAACTCTGCAGGTTTGTGAATTACAGTGCCCCTGAGCTCCTTTCTTCAACTCGCTTTCTCGTGAGCTGGCCGCAACACCGCAGGATGGCTTCAGGCCCTAATCTGGTTCCGGCACGGCACGCTGAGCCTTTGGTTAATTCCTCTTCCTGGTGGGAAATGAGAGTTAAATTTGCCCGTCCAGACACCTCCAGCTAGTCTCTCATTGGTTCTCCCTATTCCTGTTCATCTTCTGCAGAAATTGCAAACTGGGCCAAACAGGAGGTTAAAGGCACTGACTCTCCAAGTCGGGAGAATGTTAGTAAAGCGTCTGGAATGTTGCACCCGAGTACCAGGGGACGAAAACTGAGACATATTGGAACACGTCTCCCGATCACACGGTTGATCATACTCTGGGTTCCACATGCATGTTTTAGCTGAAGGAAGAATACCTTAAACCTGGAGAGTTGAGACCCGTGGAATGGGTACCATGCAATATGACTTCAAAGTGTCTTCATTTGCTCACCGAACCTCTCCAGTCCTATCACTGCTGCGTTTATGCCCCTGTACACACCCTTGATTCTCTTTCGGAGACATAGCAATCCATAGGTTTTAAGATACTTCCTAGTCAGGTATATTTTTAGGCGTTTAATATGTGGTGTTGAATCCATTTCGTTGAGCAAGGAGTAGCTCTTGTCTATTCCATATTTGGCTTAAGGAACTTTATCTGTGCTCATTTCAATCTCTGGTTTTATGCAGCACCCCAACTCACCTTTCCCCTTAAGCAAGCATAAGTTGGTTTTCTAAATTTGAGACCCTGTTCTGTTTTGTAATTCAGTTCCTGTGTAGCCAAGTTTACATTCCGTGTATTAGTGATATCTTATGATGTTTCTTTTCCTGTGTGACTTATTTCAGTTAGAATCATCATACCTGAATCCACTCATTATGCTGCTATGGGCCTGATGACATAGATTTCATTGCTGAGTGATATTGCATTGTACGTAAGTACCACTACTACTTTTTCCATTTTTCACTTTCTGCGATATTGAACTTGTACCGTAAACCAGGTTCTTGTAAACAGAGCCGTCCCAACATTTGGGGTGGCTGTGTCTTTTGATTTTAATTTCCCTAAGCTATAGGACCATAAGTGGAAGTGCCCTAGGCTCTGTTGCTTTGTTTTTTAGATGTTTCAGGAAACACCATACACTTCTCCCGAGTGGCTGTTGGCAATTTACATCCCGCCCATCAGCATAACAAGGCTCCCAGTTCTCCATGGCCTGTCCTGCCTTTCTGCATTTTACACTTTTTTCAGATGGCCCTTTTGACCGGGGGGAAGTGAGACTTCACTGTAGTGCAGATTTCCTTTGCAAGCTTGCTTGGTTGGCCAAAAAGGGCGTATGCGTTTTTTCCTGAATATATTCAGGAAAAAACGCATACGCCCTTTTTGGCCAAGTGCATCATTGTGGACGTTCTGCCTCTTTTCCTATGCTTTCAATGCAATTCCAGTCTACCTCCTGAAATCGGTTTCCTGCAATTCTGCCCCGCTTTCAAGTCCTCTTGGCAGCCTTACTTCAGTATATTTTTGGACGATAGCTGTCATTTATAACTCTGCAGGTTTGTGAATTACAGTGCCCCTGAGCTCCTTTCTTCAAGTCGCTTTCTTGTGAGCTGGCCACAACACCGCAGGATGGCTTCAGGCCCTAATCTGGTTCCGGCACGGCCCGCTGAGCCTTTGGTTAATTCCTCTTCCTGGTGGGAAATGAGAGTTAAATTTGCCCGTCCAGACACCTCCAGCTAGTCTGTCATTGGTTCTCCCTATTCCTTTTCATCTTCCGCAGAAATTGCAAACTGGGCCAAACAGGAGGTTAAAGGCACTGACTCTCCAAGTCGGGAGAGTGTTAGTAAAGCGTCTGGAATGTTGCACCTGAGTACCAGGGGACGAAATCTGACACATATTGGAACACGTCTCCCGATCACATGGTTGATCATACTCTGGGTTCCACATACATGTTTTAGCTGAAGGAAGAATACCTTAAACCTGGAGAGTTGAGACCCGTGGAATGGGTACCATGCAATATGACTTCAAAGGGTCTTCATTTGCTCACCGAACCTCTCCAGTCCTATCACTGCTGCGTTTATGCCCCTGTACACACGCTTGATTCTCTTTCGGAGACATAGCAATCCATAGGTTTTAAGATACTTCCTAGTCAGGTACACTCTTAGGCATTTAATATGGGGTGTTGAGTCCATTTCTTTGAGCAAGGAGTAGCTCTTGTCTATTCCATATTTGGCTTAAGGAACTTTATCTGTGCTCATTTCAATCTCTGGTTTTATGCAGCACCCCAACTCACCTTTCCCCTTAAGCAAGCATAAGTTGGTTTTCTAAATTTGAGACCCTGTTCTGTTTTGTAATTCAGTTCCTATGTAGCCAAGTTTACATTCCGTGTATTAGTGATATCTTATGATGTTTCTTTTCCTGTGTGACTTATTTCAGTTAGAATCATCATACCTGAATCCACTCATTATGCTGCTACGGGCCTGATGACATAGATTTCATTGCAGAGTGATACTACATTGTACGTAAGTACCACAACTTCTTTATCCATTTTTCACTTTCTGCGATATTGAACTTGTACCGTAAACCAGGTTCTTGTAAACAGAGCCGTCCCAACCTTTGGGGTGGCTGTGTCTTTTGATTTTAATTTCCCTAAGCTATAGGACCATAAGTGGAAGTGCCCTAGGCTCTGTTGCTTTGTTTTTTAGATGTTTCAGGAAACACCATACACTTCTCCCGAGTGGCTGTTGGCAATTTACATCCCGCCCATCAGCATAACAAGGCTCCCAGTTCTCCATGGCCTGTCCTGCCTTTCTGCATTTTACACTTTTTTCAGATGGCCCTTTTGACCGGGGGGAAGTGAGACTTCATTGTAGTGCAGATTTCCTTTGCAAGCTTGCTTGGTTGGCCAAAAAGGGCGTATGCGTTTTTTCCTGAATATATTCAGGAAAAAACGCATACGCCCTTTTTGGCCAAGTGCATCATTGTGGACGTTCTGCCTCTTTTCCTATGCTTTCAATGCAATTCCAGTCTACCTCCTGAAATCGGTTTCCTGCAATTCTGCCCCGCTTTCAAGTCCTCTTGGCAGCCTTACTTCAGTATATTTTTGGACGATAGCTGTCATTTATAACTCTGCAGGTTTGTGAATTACAGTGCCCCTGAGCTCCTTTCTTCAAGTCGCTTTCTCGTGAGCTGGCCACAACACCGCAGGATGGCTTCAGGCCCTAATCTGGTTCCGGCACGGCACGCTGAGCCTTTGTTTAATTCCTCTTCCTTGTGGGAAATGAGAGTTAAATTTGCCCGTCCAGACACCTCCAGCTAGTCTGTCATTGGTTCTCCCTATTCCTGTTCATCTTCTGCAGAAATTGCAAACTGGGCCAAACAGGAGGTTAAAGGCACTGACTCTCCAAGTCGGGAGAGTGTTAGTAAAGCGTCTGGAATGTTGCACCCGAGTACCAGGGGACGAAAACTGACACATATTGGAACACGTCTCCCGATCACACGGTTGATCATACTCTGGGTTCCACATACATGTTTTAGCTGAAGGAAGAATACCTTAAACCTGGAGAGTTGAGACCCGTGGAATGGGTACCATGCAATATGTCTTCAAAGGGTCTTCATTTGCTCACCGAACCTCTCCAGTCCTATCACTGCTGCGTTTATGCCCGTGTACACACGCTTGATTCTCTTTCGGAGACATAGCAATCCATAGGTTTTAAGATACTTCCTAGTCAGGTACACTCTTAGGCATTTAATATGGGGTGTTGAGTCCATTTCGTTGAGCAAGGAGTAGCTCTTGTCTATTCCATATTTGGCTTAAGGAACTTTATCTATGCTCATTTCAATCTCTGGTTTTATGCAGCACCCCAACTCACCTTTCCCCTTAAGCAAGCATAAGTTGGTTTTCTAAATTTGAGACCCTGTTCTGTTTTGTAATTCAGTTCCTGTGTAGCCAAGGTTACATTCCGTGTATTAGTGATATCTTATGATGTTTCTTTTCCTGTGTGACTTATTTCAGTTAGAATCATCATACCTGAATCCACTCATTATGCTGCTACGGGCCTGATGACATAGATTTCATTGCTGAGTGATACTGCATTGTACGTAAGTACCACAACTTCTTTATCCATTTTTCACTTTCTGCGATATTGAACTTGTACCGTAAACCAGGTTCTTGTAAACAGAGCCGTCCCAACCTTTGGGGTGGCTGTGTCTTTTTGATTTTAATTTCCCTAAGCTATAGGACCATAAGTGGAAGTGCCCTAGGCTCTGTTGCTTTGTTTTTTAGATGTTTCAGGAAACACCATACACTTCTCCCGAGTGGCTGTTGGCAATTTACATCCCGCCCATCAGCATAACAAGGCTCCCAGTTCTCCATGGCCTGTCCTGCCTTTCTGGATTTTACACTTTTTTCAGATGGCCCTTTTGACCGGGGGGAAGTGAGACTTCACTGTAGTGCAGATTTCCTTTGCAAGCTTGCTTGGTTGGCCAAAAAGGGCGTATGCGTTTTTTCCTGAATATATTCAGGAAAAAACGCATACGCCCTTTTTGGCCAAGTGCATCATTGTGGACGTTCTGCCTCTTTTCCTATGCTTTCAATGCAATTCCAGTCTACCTCCTGAAATCGGTTTCCTGCAATTCTGCCCCGCTTTCAAGTCCTCTTGGCAGCCTTACTTCAGTATATTTTTGGACGATAGCTGTCATTTATAACTCTGCAGGTTTGTGAATTACAGTGCCCCTGAGCTCCTTTCTTCAAGTCGCTTTCTTGTGAGCTGGCCACAACACCGCAGGATGGCTTCAGGCCCTAATCTGGTTCCGGCACGGCCCGCTGAGCCTTTGGTTAATTCCTCTTCCTGGTGGGAAATGAGAGTTAAATTTGCCCGTCCAGACACCTCCAGCTAGTCTGTCATTGGTTCTCCCTATTCCTTTTCATCTTCCGCAGAAATTGCAAACTGGGCCAAACAGGAGGTTAAAGGCACTGACTCTCCAAGTCGGGAGAGTGTTAGTAAAGCGTCTGGAATGTTGCACCTGAGTACCAGGGGACGAAATCTGACACATATTGGAACACGTCTCCCGATCACATGGTTGATCATACTCTGGGTTCCACATACATGTTTTAGCTGAAGGAAGAATACCTTAAACCTGGAGAGTTGAGACCCGTGGAATGGGTACCATGCAATATGACTTCAAAGGGTCTTCATTTGCTCACCGAACCTCTCCAGTCCTATCACTGCTGCGTTTATGCCCCTGTACACACGCTTGATTCTCTTTCGGAGACATAGCAATCCATAGGTTTTAAGATACTTCCTAGTCAGGTACACTCTTAGGCATTTAATATGGGGTGTTGAGTCCATTTCGTTGAGCAAGGAGTAGCTCTTGTCTATTCCATATTTGGCTTAAGGAACTTTATCTGTGCTCATTTCAATCTCTGGTTTTATGCAGCACCCCAACTCACCTTTCCCCTTAAGCAAGCATAAGTTGGTTTTCTAAATTTGAGACCCTGTTCTGTTTTGTAATTCAGTTCCTGTGTAGCCAAGTTTACATTCCGTGTATTAGTGATATCTTATGATGTTTCTTTTCCTGTGTGACTTATTTCAGTTAGAATCATCATACCTGAATCCACTCATTATGCTGCTATGGGCCTGATGACATAGATTTCATTGCTGAGTGATATTGCATTGTACGTAAGTACCACTACTACTTTTTCCATTTTTCACTTTCTGCGATATTGAACTTGTACCGTAAACCAGGTTCTTGTAAACAGAGCCGTCCCAACCTTTGGGGTGGCTGTGTCTTTTGATTTTAATTTCCCTAAGCTATAGGACCATAAGTGGAAGTGCCCTAGGCTCTGTTGCTTTGTTTTTTAGATGTTTCAGGAAACACCATACACTTCTCCCGAGTGGCTGTTGGCAATTGACATCCCGCCCATCAGCATAACAAGGCTCCCAGTTCTCCATGGCCTGTCCTGCCTTTCTGGATTTTACACTTTTTTCAGATGGCCCTTTTGACCGGAGGGAAGTGAGACTTCACTGTAGTGCAGATTTCCTTTGCAAGCTTGCTTGGTTGGCCAAAAAGGGCGTATGCGTTTTTTCCTGAATATATTCAGGAAAAAACGCATACGCCCTTTTTGGCCAAGTGCATCATTGTGGACGTTCTGCCTCTTTTCCTATGCTTTCAATGCAATTCCAGTCTACCTCCTGAAATCGGTTTCCTGCAATTCTGCCCCGCTTTCAAGTCCTCTTGGCAGCCTTACTTCAGTATATTTTTGGACGATAGCTGTCATTTATAACTCTGCAGGTTTGTGAATTACAGTGCCCCTGAGCTCCTTTCTTCAAGTCGCTTTCTTGTGAGCTGGCCACAACACCGCAGGATGGCTTCAGGCCCTAATCTGGTTCCGGCACGGCCCGCTGAGCCTTTGGTTAATTCCTCTTCCTGGTGGGAAATGAGAGTTAAATTTGCCCGTCCAGACACCTCCAGCTAGTCTGTCATTGGTTCTCCCTATTCCTTTTCATCTTCCGCAGAAATTGCAAACTGGGCCAAACAGGAGGTTAAAGGCACTGACTCTCCAAGTCGGGAGAGTGTTAGTAAAGCGTCTGGAATGTTGCACCCGAGTACCAGGGGACGAAAACTGACACATATTGGAACACGTCTCCCGATCACACGGTTGATCATACTCTGGGTTCCACATGCATGTTTTAGCTGAAGGAAGAATACCTTAAACCTGGAGAGTTGAGACCCGTGGAATGGGTACCATGCAATATGACTTCAAAGGGTCTTCATTTGCTCACCGAACCTCTCCAGTCCTATCACTGCTGCGTTTATGCCCCTGTACACACGCTTGATTCTCTTTCGGAGACATAGCAATCCATAGGTTTTAAGATACTTCCTAGTCAGGTACACTCTTAGGCATTTAATATGGGGTGTTGAGTCCATTTCGTTGAGCAAGGAGTAGCTCTTGTCTATTCCATATTTGGCTTAAGGAACTTTATCTGTGCTCATTTCAATCTCTGGTTTTATGCAGCACCCCAACTCACCTTTCCCCTTAAGCAAGCATAAGTTGGTTTTCTAAATTTGAGACCCTGTTCTGTTTTGTAATTCAGTTCCTGTGTAGCCAAGGTTACATTCCGTGTATTAGTGATATCTTATGATGTTTCTTTTCCTGTGTGACTTATTTCAGTTAGAATCATCATACCTGAATCCACTCATTATGCTGCTACGGGCCTGATGACATAGATTTCATTGCTGAGTGATACTACATTGTACGTAAGTACCACAACTTCTTTATCCATTTTTCACTTTCTGCGATATTGAACTTGTACCGTAAACCAGGTTCTTGTAAACAGAGCCGTCCCAACCTTTGGTGTGGCTGTGTCTTTTGATTTTAATTTCCCTAAGCTATAGGACCATAAGTGGAAGTGCCCTAGGCTCTGTTGCTTTGTTTTTTAGATGTTTCAGGAAACACCATACACTTCTCCCGAGTGGCTGTTGGCAATTTACATCCCGCCCATCAGCATAACAAGGCTCCCAGTTCTCCATGGCCTGTCCTGCCTTTCTGGATTTTACACTTTTTTCAGATGGCCCTTTTGACCGGGGGGAAGTGAGACTTCATTGTAGTGCAGATTTCCTTTGCAAGCTTGCTTGGTTGGCCAAAAAGGGCGTATGCGTTTTTTCCTGAATATATTCAGGAAAAAACGCATACGCCCTTTTTGGCCAAGTGCATCATTGTGGACGTTCTGCCTCTTTTCCTATGCTTTCAATGCAATTCCAGTCTACCTCCTGAAATCGGTTTCCTGCAATTCTGCCCCGCTTTCAAGTCCTCTTGGCAGCCTTACTTCAGTATATTTTTGGACGATAGCTGTCATTTATAACTCTGCAGGTTTGTGAATTACAGTGCCCCTGAGCTCCTTTCTTCAAGTCGCTTTCTCGTGAGCTGGCCACAACACCGCAGGATGGCTTCAGGCCCTAATCTGGTTCCGGCACGGCACGCTGAGCCTTTGTTTAATTCCTCTTCCTTGTGGGAAATGAGAGTTAAATTTGCCCGTCCAGACACCTCCAGCTAGTCTGTCATTGGTTCTCCCTATTCCTGTTCATCTTCTGCAGAAATTGCAAACTGGGCCAAACAGGAGGTTAAAGGCACTGACTCTCCAAGTCGGGAGAGTGTTAGTAAAGCGTCTGGAATGTTGCACCCGAGTACCAGGGGACGAAAACTGACACATATTGGAACACGTCTCCCGATCACACGGTTGATCATACTCTGGGTTCCACATACATGTTTTAGCTGAAGGAAGAATACCTTAAACCTGGAGAGTTGAGACCCGTGGAATGGGTACCATGCAATATGTCTTCAAAGGGTCTTCATTTGCTCACCGAACCTCTCCAGTCCTATCACTGCTGCGTTTATGCCCCTGTACACACGCTTGATTCTCTTTCGGAGACATAGCAATCCATAGGTTTTAAGATACTTCCTAGTCAGGTACACTCTTAGGCATTTAATATGGGGTGTTGAGTCCATTTCGTTGAGCAAGGAGTAGCTCTTGTCTATTCCATATTTGGCTTAAGGAACTTTATCTGTGCTCATTTCAATCTCTGGTTTTATGCAGCACCCCAACTCACCTTTCCCCTTAAGCAAGCATAAGTTGGTTTTCTAAATTTGAGACCCTGTTCTGTTTTGTAATTCAGTTCCTGTGTAGCCAAGGTTACATTCCGTGTATTAGTGATATCTTATGATGTTTCTTTTCCTGTGTGACTTATTTCAGTTAGAATCATCATACCTGAATCCACTCATTATGCTGCTACGGGCCTGATGACATAGATTTCATTGCTGAGTGATACTGCATTGTACGTAAGTACCACAACTTCTTTATCCATTTTTCACTTTCTGCGATATTGAACTTGTACCGTAAACCAGGTTCTTGTAAACAGAGCCGTCCCAACCTTTGGGGTGGCTGTGTCTTTTTGATTTTAATTTCCCTAAGCTATAGGACCATAAGTGGAAGTGCCCTAGGCTCTGTTGCTTTGTTTTTTAGATGTTTCAGGAAACACCATACACTTCTCCCGAGTGGCTGTTGGCAATTTACATCCCGCCCATCAGCATAACAAGGCTCCCAGTTCTCCATGGCCTGTCCTGCCTTTCTGGATTTTACACTTTTTTCAGATGGCCCTTTTGACCGGGGGGAAGTGAGACTTCACTGTAGTGCAGATTTCCTTTGCAAGCTTGCTTGGTTGGCCAAAAAGGGCGTATGCGTTTTTTCCTGAATATATTCAGGAAAAAACGCATACTCCCTTTTTGGCCAAGTGCATCATTGTGGACGTTCTGCCTCTTTTCCTATGCTTTCAATGCAATTCCAGTCTACCTCCTGAAATCGGTTTCCTGCAATTCTGCCCCGCTTTCAAGTCCTCTTGGCAGCCTTACTTCAGTATATTTTTGGACGATAGCTGTCATTTATAACTCTGCAGGTTTGTGAATTACAGTGCCGCTGAGCTCCTTTCTTCAAGTCGCTTTCTTGTGAGCTGGCCACAACACCGCAGGATGGCTTCAGGCCCTAATCTGGTTCCGGCACGGCCCGCTGAGCCTTTGGTTAATTCCTCTTCCTGGTGGGAAATGAGAGTTAAATTTGCCCGTCCAGACACCTCCAGCTAGTCTGTCATTGGTTCTCCCTATTCCTTTTCATCTTCCGCAGAAATTGCAAACTGGGCCAAACAGGAGGTTAAAGGCACTGACTCTCCAAGTCGGGAGAGTGTTAGTAAAGCGTCTGGAATGTTGCACCTGAGTACCAGGGGACGAAATCTGACACATATTGGAACACGTCTCCCGATCACATGGTTGATCATACTCTGGGTTCCACATACATGTTTTAGCTGAAGGAAGAATACCTTAAACCTGGAGAGTTGAGACCCGTGGAATGGGTACCATGCAATATGACTTCAAAGGGTCTTCATTTGCTCACCGAACCTCTCCAGTCCTATCACTGCTGCGTTTATGCCCCTGTACACACGCTTGATTCTCTTTCGGAGACATAGCAATCCATAGGTTTTAAGATACTTCCTAGTCAGGTACACTCTTAGGCATTTAATATGGGGTGTTGAGTCCATTTCGTTGAGCAAGGAGTAGCTCTTGTCTATTCCATATTTGGCTTAAGGAACTTTATCTGTGCTCATTTCAATCTCTGGTTTTATGCAGCACCCCAACTCACCTTTCCCCTTAAGCAAGCATAAGTTGGTTTTCTAAATTTGAGAACCTCTTCTGTTTTGTAATTCAGTTCCTATGTAGCCAAGGTTACATTCCGTGTATTAGTGATATCTTATGATGTTTCTTTTCCTGTGTGACTTATTTCAGTTAGAATCATCATACCTGAATCCACTCATTATGCTGCTACGGGCCTGATGACATAGATTTCATTGCTGAGTGATACTACATTGTACGTAAGTACCACAACTTCTTTATCCATTTTTCACTTTCTGCGATATTGAACTTGTACCGTAAACCAGGTTCTTGTAAACAGAGCCGTCCCAACCTTTGGTGTGGCTGTGTCTTTTGATTTTAATTTCCCTAAGCTATAGGACCATAAGTGGAAGTGCCCTAGGCTCTGTTGCTTTGTTTTTTAGATGTTTCAGGAAACACCATACACTTCTCCCGAGTGGCTGTTGGCAATTTACATCCCGCCCATCAGCATAACAAGGCTCCCAGTTCTCCATGGCCTGTCCTGCCTTTCTGCATTTTACACTTTTTTCAGATGGCCCTTTTGACCGGGGGGAAGTGAGACTTCATTGTAGTGCAGATTTCCTTTGCAAGCTTGCTTGGTTGGCCAAAAAGGGCGTATGCGTTTTTTCCTGAATATATTCAGGAAAAAACGCATACGCCCTTTTTGGCCAAGTGCATCATTGTGGACGTTCTGCCTCTTTTCCTATGCTTTCAATGCAATTCCAGTCTACCTCCTGAAATCGGTTTCCTGCAATTCTGCCCCGCTTTCAAGTCCTCTTGGCAGCCTTACTTCAGTATATTTTTGGACGATAGCTGTCATTTATAACTCTGCAGGTTTGTGAATTACAGTGCCCCTGAGCTCCTTTCTTCAAGTCGCTTTCTCGTGAGCTGGCCACAACACCGCAGGATGGCTTCAGGCCCTAATCTGGTTCCGGCACGGCACGCTGAGCCTTTGTTTAATTCCTCTTCCTTGTGGGAAATGAGAGTTAAATTTGCCCGTCCAGACACCTCCAGCTAGTCTGTCATTGGTTCTCCCTATTCCTGTTCATCTTCTGCAGAAATTGCAAACTGGGCCAAACAGGAGGTTAAAGGCACTGACTCTCCAAGTCGGGAGAGTGTTAGTAAAGCGTCTGGAATGTTGCACCCGAGTACCAGGGGACGAAAACTGACACATATTGGAACACGTCTCCCGATCACACGGTTGATCATACTCTGGGTTCCACATACATGTTTTAGCTGAAGGAAGAATACCTTAAACCTGGAGAGTTGAGACCCGTGGAATGGGTACCATGCAATATGTCTTCAAAGGGTCTTCATTTGCTCACCGAACCTCTCCAGTCCTATCACTGCTGCGTTTATGCCCCTGTACACACGCTTGATTCTCTTTCGGAGACATAGCAATCCATAGGTTTTAAGATACTTCCTAGTCAGGTACACTCTTAGGCATTTAATATGGGGTGTTGAGTCCATTTCGTTGAGCAAGGAGTAGCTCTTGTCTATTCCATATTTGGCTTAAGGAACTTTATCTGTGCTCATTTCAATCTCTGGTTTTATGCAGCACCCCAACTCACCTTTCCCCTTAAGCAAGCATAAGTTGGTTTTCTAAATTTGAGACCCTGTTCTGTTTTGTAATTCAGTTCCTGTGTAGCCAAGGTTACATTCCGTGTATTAGTGATATCTTATGATGTTTCTTTTCCTGTGTGACTTATTTCAGTTAGAATCATCATACCTGAATCCACTCATTATGCTGCTACGGGCCTGATGACATAGATTTCATTGCTGAGTGATACTGCATTGTACGTAAGTACCACAACTTCTTTATCCATTTTTCACTTTCTGCGATATTGAACTTGTACCGTAAACCAGGTTCTTGTAAACAGAGCCGTCCCAACCTTTGGGGTGGCTGTGTCTTTTTGATTTTAATTTCCCTAAGCTATAGGACCATAAGTGGAAGTGCCCTAGGCTCTGTTGCTTTGTTTTTTAGATGTTTCAGGAAACACCATACACTTCTCCCGAGTGGCTGTTGGCAATTTACATCCCGCCCATCAGCATAACAAGGCTCCCAGTTCTCCATGGCCTGTCCTGCCTTTCTGGATTTTACACTTTTTTCAGATGGCCCTTTTGACCGGGGGGAAGTGAGACTTCACTGTAGTGCAGATTTCCTTTGCAAGCTTGCTTGGTTGGCCAAAAAGGGCGTATGCGTTTTTTCCTGAATATATTCAGGAAAAAACGCATACGCCCTTTTTGGCCAAGTGCATCATTGTGGACGTTCTGCCTCTTTTCCTATGCTTTCAATGCAATTCCAGTCTACCTCCTGAAATCGGTTTCCTGCAATTCTGCCCCGCTTTCAAGTCCTCTTGGCAGCCTTACTTCAGTATATTTTTGGACGATAGCTGTCATTTATAACTCTGCAGGTTTGTGAATTACAGTGCCGCTGAGCTCCTTTCTTCAAGTCGCTTTCTTGTGAGCTGGCCACAACACCGCAGGATGGCTTCAGGCCCTAATCTGGTTCCGGCACGGCCCGCTGAGCCTTTGGTTAATTCCTCTTCCTGGTGGGAAATGAGAGTTAAATTTGCCCGTCCAGACACCTCCAGCTAGTCTGTCATTGGTTCTGCCTATTCCTGTTCATCTTCCGCAGAAATTGCAAACTGGGCCAAACAGGAGGTTAAAGGCACTGACTCTCCAAGTCGGGAGAGTGTTAGTAAAGCGTCTGGAATGTTGCACCTGAGTACCAGGGGACGAAATCTGACACATATTGGAACACGTCTCCCGATCACATGGTTGATCATACTCTGGGTTCCACATACATGTTTTAGCTGAAGGAAGAATACCTTAAACCTGGAGAGTTGAGACCCGTGGAATGGGTACCATGCAATATGACTTCAAAGGGTCTTCATTTGCTCACCAAACCTCTCCAGTCCTATCACTGCTGCGTTTATGCCCCTGTACACACGCTTGATTCTCTTTCGGAGACATAGCAATCCATAGGTTTTAAGATACTTCCTAGTCAGGTACACTCTTAGGCATTTAATATGGGGTGTTGAGTTCATTTCGTTGAGCAAGGAGTAGCTCTTGTCTATTCCATATTTGGCTTAAGGAACTTTATCTGTGCTCATTTCAATCTCTGGTTTTATGCAGCACCCCAACTCACCTTTCCCCTTAAGCAAGCATAAGTTGGTTTTCTAAATTTGAGACCCTGTTCTGTTTTGTAATTCAGTTCCTATGTAGCCAAGTTTACATTCCGTGTATTAGTGATATCTTATGATGTTTCTTTTCCTGTGTGACTTATTTCAGTTAGAATCATCATACCTGAATCCACTCATTATGCTGCTACGGGCCTGATGACATAGATTTCATTGCTGAGTGATACTACATTGTACGTAAGTACCACAACTTCTTTATCCATTTTTCACTTTCTGCGATATTGAACTTGTACCGTAAACCAGGTTCTTGTAAACAGAGCCGTCCCAACCTTTGGTGTGGCTGTGTCTTTTGATTTTAATTTCCCTAAGCTATAGGACCATAAGTGGAAGTGCCCTAGGCTCTGTTGCTTTGTTTTTTAGATGTTTCAGGAAACACCATACACTTCTCCCGAGTGGCTGTTGGCAATTTACATCCCGCCCATCAGCATAACAAGGCTCCCAGTTCTCCATGGCCTGTCCTGCCTTTCTGCATTTTACACTTTTTTCAGATGGCCCTTTTGACCGGGGGGAAGTGAGACTTCATTGTAGTGCAGATTTCCTTTGCAAGCTTGCTTGGTTGGCCAAAAAGGGCGTATGCGTTTTTTCCTGAATATATTCAGGAAAAAATGCATACGCCCTTTTTGGCCAAGTGCATCATTGTGGACGTTCTGCCTCTTTTCCTATGCTTTCAATGCAATTCCAGTCTACCTCCTGAAATCGGTTTCCTGCAATTCTGCCCCGCTTTCAAGTCCTCTTGGCAGCCTTACTTCAGTATATTTTTGGACGATAGCTGTCATTTATAACTCTGCAGGTTTGTGAATTACAGTGTCCCTGAGCTCCTTTCTTCAACTCGCTTTCTTGTGAGCTGGCCGCAACACCGCAGGATGGCTTCAGGCCCTAATCTGGTTCCGGCACGGCACGCTGAGCCTTTGTTTAATTCCTCTTCCTGGTGGGAAATGAGAGTTAAATTTGCCCGTCCAGACACCTCCAGCTAGTCTGTCATTGGTTCTCCCTATTCCTGTTCATCTTCTGCAGAAATTGCAAACTGGGCCAAACAGGAGGTTAAAGGCACTGACTCTCCAAGTCGGGAGAGTGTTAGTAAAGCGTCTGGAATGTTGCACCCGAGTACCAGGGGACGAAAACTGACACATATTGGAACACGTCTCCCGATCACACGGTTGATCATACTCTGGGTTCCACATACATGTTTTAGCTGAAGGAAGAATACCTTAAACCTGGAGAGTTGAGACCCGTGGAATGGGTACCATGCAATATGTCTTCAAAGGGTCTTCATTTGCTCACCGAACCTCTCCAGTCCTATCACTGCTGCGTTTATGCCCCTGTACACACGCTTGATTCTCTTTCGGAAACATAGCAATCCATAGGTTTTAAGATACTTCCTAGTCAGGTACACTCTTAGGCATTTAATATGGGGTGTTGAGTCCATTTCGTTGAGCAAGGAGTAGCTCTTGTCTATTCCATATTTGGCTTAAGGAACTTTATCTGTGCTCATTTCAATCTCTGGTTTTATGCAGCACCCCAACTCACCTTTCCCCTTAAGCAAGCATAAGTTGGTTTTCTAAATTTGAGACCCTGTTCTGTTTTGTAATTCAGTTCCTGTGTAGCCAAGGTTAAATTCCGTGTATTAGTGATATCTTATGATGTTTCTTTTCCTGTGTGACTTATTTCAGTTAGAATCATCATACCTGAATCCACTCATTATGCTGCTACGGGCCTGATGACATAGATTTCATTGCAGAGTGATACTGCATTGTACGTAAGTACCACAACTTCTTTATCCATTTTTCACTTTCTGCGATATTGAACTTGTACCGTAAACCAGGTTCTTGTAAACAGAGCCGTCCCAACCTTTGGGGTGGCTGTGTCTTTTTGATTTTAATTTCCCTAAGCTATAGGACCATAAGTGGAAGTGCCCTAGGCTCTGTTGCTTTGTTTTTTAGATGTTTCAGGAAACACCATACACTTCTCCCGAGTGGCTGTTGGCAATTTACATCCCGCCCATCAGCATAACAAGGCTCCCAGTTCTCCATGGCCTGTCCTGCCTTTCTGGATTTTACACTTTTTTCAGATGGCCCTTTTGACCGGGGGGAAGTGAGACTTCATTGTAGTGCAGATTTCCTTTGCAAGCTTGCTTGGTTGGCCAAAAAGGGCGTATGCGTTTTTTCCTGAATATATTCAGGAAAAAACGCATACGCCCTTTTTGGCCAAGTGCATCATTGTGGACGTTCTGCCTCTTTTCCTATGCTTTCAATGCAATTCCAGTCTACCTCCTGAAATCGGTTTCCTGCAATTCTGCCCCGCTTTCAAGTCCTCTTGGCAGCCTTACTTCAGTATATTTTTGGACGATAGCTGTCATTTATAACTCTGCAGGTTTGTGAATTACAGTGCCCCTGAGCTCCTTTCTTCAACTCGCTTTCTCGTGAGCTGGCCGCAACACCGCAGGATGGCTTCAGGCCCTAATCTGGTTCTGGCACGGCACACTGAGCCTTTGGTTAATTCCTCTTCCTGGTGGGAAATGAGAGTTAAATTTGCCCGTCCAGACACCTCCAGCTAGTCTGTCATTGGTTCTCCCTATTCCTGTTCATCTTCCGCAGAAATTGCAAACTGGGCCAAACAGGAGGTTAAAGGCACTGACTCTCCAAGTCGGGAGAGTCTTAGTAAAGCGTCTGGAATGTTGCACCCGAGTACCAGGGGACGAAAAGTGAGACATACTGGAACACGTCTCCCGATCACACGGTTGATCATACTCTGGGTTCCACATGCATGTTTTAGCTGAAGGAAGAATACCTTAAACCTGGAGAGTTGAGACCCGTGGAATGGGTACCATGCAATATGACTTCAAAGGGTCTTCATTTGCTCACCGAACCTCTCCAATCCTATCACTGCTGCGTTTATGCCCCTGTACACACGCTTGATTCTCTTTCGGAGACATAGCAATCCATAGGTTTTAAGATACTTCCTAGTCAGGTATATTCTTAGGCGTTTAATATGGGGTGTTGAATCCATTTCGTTGAGCAAGGAGTAGCTCTTGTCTATTCCATATTTGGCTTAAGGAACTTATCTGTGCTCATTTCAATCTCTGGTTTTATGCAGCACCCCAACTCACCTTTCCCCTTAAGCAAGCATAAGTTGGGTTTCTAAATTTGAGACCCTGTTCTGTTTTGTAATTCAGTTCCTGTGTAGCCAAGTTTACATTCCGTGTATTAGTGATATCTTATGATGTTTCTTTTCCTGTGTGACTTATTTCAGTTAGAATCATCATACCTGAATCCACTCATTATGCTGCTACGGGCCTGATGACATAGATTTCATTGCTGAGTGATATTGCATTGTACGTAAGTACCACAACTTCTTTATCCATTTTTCACTTTCTGCGATATTGAACTTGTACCGTAAACCAGGTTCTTGTAAACAGAGCCGTCCCAACATTTGGGGTGGCTGTGTCTTTTGATTTTAATTTCCCTAAGCTATAGGACCATAAGTGGAAGTGCCCTAGGCTCTGTTGCTTTGTTTTTTAGATGTTTCAGGAAACACCATACACTTCTCCCGAGTGGCTGTTGGCAATTTACATCCCGCCCATCAGCATAACAAGGCTCCCAGTTCTCCATGGCCTGTCCTGCCTTTCTGGATTTTACACTTTTTTCAGATGGCCCTTTTGACCGGGGGGAAGTGAGACTTCACTGTAGTGCAGATTTCCTTTGCAAGCTTGCTTGGTTGGCCAAAAAGGGCGTATGCGTTTTTTCCTGAATATATTCAGGAAAAAACGCATACGCCCTTTTTGGCCAAGTGCATCATTGTGGACGTTCTGCCTCTTTTCCTATGCTTTCAATGCAATTCCAGTCTACCTCCTGAAATCGGTTTCCTGCAATTCTGCCCCGCTTTCAAGTCCTCTTGGCAGCCTTACTTCAGTATATTTTTGGACGATAGCTGTCATTTATAACTCTGCAGGTTTGTGAATTACAGTGCCCCTGAGCTCCTTTCTTCAAGTCGCTTTCTTGTGATCTGGCCACAACACCGCAGGATGGCTTCAGGCCCTAATCTGGTTCCGGCACGGCACGCTGAGCCTTTGGTTAATGCCTCTTCCTGGTGGGAAATGAGAGTTAAATTTGCCATTCCAGACACCTCCAGCTAGTCTGTCATTGGTTCTCCCTATTCCTGTTCATCTTCCGCAGAAATTGCAAACTGGGCCAAACAGGAGGTTAAAGGCACTGACTCTCCAAGTCGGGAGAGTGTTAGTAAAGCGTCTGGAATGTTGCACCCGAGTACCAGGGGACGAAAACTGACACATATTGGAACACGTCTCCCGATCACACGGTTGATCATACTCTGGGTTCCACATACATGTTTTAGCTGAAGGAAGAATACCTTAAACCTGGAGAGTTGAGACCATTGGAATGGGTACCATGCAATATGACTTCAAAGGGTCTTCATTTGCTCACCGAACCTCTCCAGTCCTATCACTGCTGCGTTTATGCCCCTGTACACACGCTTGATTCTCTTTCGGAGACATAGCAATCCATAGGTTTTAAGATACTTCCTAGTCAGGTACACTCTTAGGCATTTAATATGGGGTGTTGAGTCCATTTCGTTGAGCAAGGAGTAGCTCTTGTCTATTCCATATTTGGCTTAAGGAACTTTATCTGTGCTCATTTCAATCTCTGGTTTTATGCAGCACCCCAACTCACCTTTCCTCTTAAGCAAGCATAAGTTGGTTTCCTAAATTTGAGACCCTGTTCTGTTTTGTAATTCAGTTCCTATGTAGCCAAGTTTACATTCCGTGTATTAGTGATATCTTATGATGTTTCTTTTCCTGTGTGACTTATTTCAGTTAGAATCATCATACCTGAATTCACTCATTATGCTGCTACGGGCCTGATGACATAGATTTCATTGCTGAGTGATACTGCATTGTACGTAAGTACCACAACTTCTTTATCCATTTTTCACTTTCTGCGATATTGAACTTGTACCGTAAACCAGGTTCTTGTAAACAGAGCCGTCCCAAACTTTGGTGTGGCTGTGTCTTTTGATTTTAATTTCCCTAAGCTATAGGACCATAAGTGGAAGTGCCCTAGGCTCTGTTGCTTTGTTTTTTAGATGTTTCAGGAAACACCATACACTTCTCCCGAGTGGCTGTTGGCAATTTACATCCCGCCCATCAGCATAACAAGGCTCCCAGTTCTCCATGGCCTGTCCTGCCTTTCTGGATTTTACACTTTTTTCAGATGGCCCTTTTGACCGGGGGGAAGTGAGACTTCACTGTAGTGCAGATTTCCTTTGCAAGCTTGCTTGGTTGGCCAAAAAGGGCGTATGCGTTTTTTCCTGAATATATTCAGGAAAAAACGCATACGCCCTTTTTGGCCAAGTGCATCATTGTGGACGTTCTGCCTCTTTTCCTATGCTTTCAATGCAATTCCAGTCTACTTCCTGAAATCGGTTTCCTGCAATTCTGCCCCGCTTTCAAGTCCTCTTGGCAGCCTTACTTCAGTATATTTTTGGACGATAGCTGTCATTTATAACTCTGCAGGTTTGTGAATTACAGTGCCCCTGAGCTCCTTTCTTCAAGTTGCTTTCTCGTGAGCTGGCCACAACACAGCAGGATGGCTTCAGGCCCTAATCTGGTTCCGGCACGGCACGCTGAGCCTTTGGTTAATTCCTCTTCCTGGTGGGAAATGAGAGTTAAATTTGCCCGTCCAGACACCTCCAGCTAGTCTGTCATTGGTTCTCCCTATTCCTGTTCATCTTCCGCAGAAATTGCAAACTGGGCCAAACAGGAGGTTAAAGGCACTGACTCTCCAAGTCGGGAGAGTGTTAGTAAAGCGTCTGGAATGTTGCACCTGAGTACCAGGGGACGAAAACTGACACATATTGGAACACGTCTCCCGATCACACGGTTGATCATACTCTGGGTTCCACATACATGTTTTAGCTGAAGAAAGAATACCTTAAACCTGGAGAGTTGAGACCCGTGGAATGGGTACCATGCAATATGACTTCAAAGGGTCTTCATTTGCTCACCGAACCTCTCCAGTCCTATCACTGCTGCGTTTATGCCCCTGTACACACGTTTGATTCTCTTTCGGAGACATAGCAATCCATAGGTTTTAAGATACTTCCTAGTCAGGTACACTCTTAGGCATTTAATATGGGGTGTTGAGTCCATTTCGTTGAGCAAGGAGTAGCTCTTGTCTATTCCATATTTGGCTTAAGGAACTTTATCTGTGCTCATTTCAATCTCTGGTTTTATGCAGCACCCCAACTCACCTTTCCCCTTAAGCAAGCATAAGTTGGTTTTCTAAATTTGAGATCCTGTTCTGTTTTGTAATTCAGTTCCTATGTAGCCAAGTTTACATTCCGTGTATTAGTGATATCTTATGATGTTTCTTTTCCTGTGTGACTTATTTCAGTTAGAATCATCATACCTGAATCCACTCATTATGCTGCTACGGGCCTGATGACATAGATTTCATTGCTGAGTGATATTGCATTGTACGTAAGTACCACAACTTCTTTATCCATTTTTCACTTTCTGCGATATTGAACTTGTACCGTAAACCAGGTTGTTGTAAACAGAGCCGTCCCAACCTTTGGGGTGGCTGTGTCTTTTGATTTTAATTTCCCTAAGCTATAGGACCATAAGTGGAAGTGCCCTAGGCTCTGTTGCTTTGTTTTTTAGATGTTTCAGGAAACACCATACACTTCTCCCGAGTGGCTGTTGGCAATTTACATCCCGCCCATCAGCATAACAAGGCTCCCAGTTCTCCATGGCCTGTCCTGCCTTTCTGGATTTTACACTTTTTTCAGATGGCCCTTTTGACCGGGGGGAAGTGAGACTTCATTGTAGTGCAGATTTCCTTTGCAAGCTTGCTTGGTTGGCCAAAAAGGGCGTATGCGTTTTTTCCTGAATATATTCAGGAAAAAACGCATACGCCCTTTTTGGCCAAGTGCATCATTGTGGACGTTCTGCCTCTTTTCCTATGCTTTCAATGCAATTCCAGTCTACCTCCTGAAATCGGTTTCCTGCAATTCTGCCCCGCTTTCAAGTCCTCTTGGCAGCCTTACTTCAGTATATTTTTGGACGATAGCTGTCATTTATAACTCTGCAGGTTTGTGAATTACAGTGCCCCTGAGCTCCTTTCTTCAACTCGCTTTTTGTGAGCTAGCTGCAACACCGCAGGATTGCTTCAGGTCCTAGTGTCGTTCCTGCACGGCACGCTGAGCCTTTGGTTAATTCCTCTTCCTGGCGGGAAATGAGAGTTAAATTTGCCCATCCAGACACCTCCAGCTAGTCTGTCATTGGTTCTCCCTATTCCCGTTCATTTTCCACAGAAATTGCAAACTGGGCCAAACAGGAGGTTAAAGGCACTGACTCTGCAAGTGGGGAGAGTGTTCATAAAGCATCAGGAATGTTGCACCCGAGTACCAGGGGACAAAAACTGAGACATATTTGAACACGTCTCCCGATCACACGGTGGATCATACTCTGGGTTCCACATGCATGTTTTAGCTGAAGGAAGAATCCCTTAAACCTGAAGAGTTGAGACCCATGGAATGGGTACCATGCAATATGACTTCAAAGGGTCTGCAATTGCTCAACGAACCTCACCAATCCTATCACTGTTACGTGTATGCTGCTGTACAAATGCTTGATTCTCTTTTGGAGACATATAAATCCATAGGTTTTAAGATTCTTACTAGTCAGGTATATTCTTAGGCGTTTAATATGGGGTGTTGAGTCCACTACATTGAGCAAGGAGTAGCTCTTGTCTATTACATATTTGGCTTATGGAAGGGTATCTGTGCTAATTTCCATCTCTGGTTTTATGCAGCACCCCAACTCACCATTCCCCTTAAGCAAGCATAAGTTGGTTTTCTACATTTGAGACCCTGTGCTGTTTTGTAATTCAGTTCCTGTGTAGCCAAGTTTACATTCCGTGTATTAGTGATATCTTATGATGTTTCTTTTTCTGTGTGACTTATTTCACTTAGAATCATCGTACCTGAATCCACTCATTATGCTGCTATGTGCCTGATGACATAGATTTCATTGCTGAGTGATATTGCATTGTACGTAAGTACCACAACATCTTTATCTATTTTTCGCTTTCTGTGATATTGAACTTGTACCGTAAACGAGGTTCTTGTAAACAGAGCCATCCCAAAATTTGGGGTGGCTGTGTCTTTTTGATTTTAATTTCCCTAAGCTATAGGACCATAAGTGGAAGTGCCCTAGGCTCTGGTGCTTTGTTTTTTAGATGTTTCAGGAAACACCATACACTTCTCCCGAGTGGCTGTTGGCAATTTACATCCCGCCCATCAGCATATCAAGGCTCCCAGTTCTCCATGGCCTGTCCTGCCTTTCTGGATTTTACACTTTTTTCAGATGGCCCTTTGGACTGGGGGGCAGTGAGACTTCATTGTAGTGCAGATTTCCTTTGCAAGCTTGCTTGGTTGGCCAAAAAGGGCGTATGCGTTTTTTCCTGAATATATTCAGGAAAAAACGCATACGAAATTTTTGGCCAAGTGCCTCATTGTGGACGTTCTGGCTCTTTTCCTATGCTTTACATGCAATTCCAGTCTACCTCCTGAAATAGGTTTCCTGCAATTCTGCCCCGCTTTCAAGTCCTCTTGGCAGCCTTACTTCAATATATTTTTGGATGATAGCTGTCATTTATAACTGCAGGTTTGTGAATTACAGTGCCCCTGAGCTCCTTTCTTCAACTCGCTTTCTTGTTAGCTGGCCGCAACACCGCAGGATTGCTTCAGGCCCTAATCTGGTTCCGGCACAGCACGCTGAGCCTTTGGTTAATTCCTCTTCCTGGTGGCAAATGAGAGTTAAATTTGCCCGTCCAGACACCTCCAGCTAGTCTCTCATTGTCCTCCTATTCCTGTTCATCTTCCGCAGAAATTGCAAACTGGGCCAAACAGGAGGTGAAAGGCACTGACTCTCCAAGTCGGGACAGTGTTAGTAAAGCGTCTGGAATGTTGCACCCGAGGACCAGGGGTCGAAAAGTGAGACATATTTGAACACGTCTCCCGATCACATGGTTGATCATACTCTGGGATCCACATGCATGTTTTAGCTGAAGGAAGAATCCCTTAAACCTGGAGAGTTGAGACCCGTGGAATGGGTACCATGCAATATGACTTCAAAGGGTCTTCATTTGCTCACCGAACCTCTCCAATCCTATCACTGCTGCGTTTATGCCCCTGTACACACCCTTGATTCTCTTTCGGAGACATAGCAATCCATAGGTTTTAAGATACTTACTAGTCAGGTACATTCTTAGGCCTTTAATATGGGGTGTTGAGCCCATTTCATTGAGCAAGGAGTAGCTCTTGTCTATTATATATTTGGCTTAAGGAACTTTATCTGTGCTCATTTCAATCTCTGGTTTTATGCAGCACCCCAACTCACCTTTCCCGTTAAGCAAGCATAAGTTGGTTTTCTAAATTTGAGACCCTGTTCTGTTTTGTAATTCAGTTCCTGTGTAGCCATGTTTACATTCCGTGTATTAGTGATATCTTATGATGTTTCTTTTTCTGTGTGACTTATTTCACTTAGAATCATCATACCTGAATCCACTCATTATGCTGCTACGGGCCTGATGACATAGATTTCATTGCTGAGTGATATTGCATTGTACGTAAGTACCACAACTTCTTTATCCATTTTTCGTTTTCTGCGATATTGAACTTGTACCGTAAATGAGGTTCTTGTAAAAACAGCCGTCCCAAATTTTGGGGTGGCTGTGTCTTTTTGATTTTAATTTCCCTAAGCTATAGGACCATAATTGGAAGTGCCCTAGGCTCTGGTGCTTTGTTTTTTAGATGTTTCAGGAAACACCATACACTTCTCCCGAGTGGCTGTTGGCAATTTACATTCCGCCCATCAGCATAACAAGGCTCCCAGTTCTCCATGGCCTGTCCTGCCTTTCTGGATTTTACACTTTTTTCAGATGGCCCTTTGGACCGGGGGGAAGTGAGACTTCATTGTAGTGCAGATTTCCTTTGCAAGCTTGCTTGGTTGGCCAAAAAGGGCGTATGCGTTTTTTCCTGAATATATTCAGGAAAAAACGCATAGGCCCTTTTTGGCCAAGTGCATCATTGTGGACGTTCTGCCTCTTTTCCTATGCTTTACATGCAATTCCAGTCTACCTCCTGAAATCGGTTTCCTGCAATTCTGCCCCGCTTTCAAGTCCTCTTGGCAGCCTTACTTCAGTATATTTTTGGACGATAGCTGTCATTTATAACTCTGCAGGTTTGTGAATTACAGTGCCCCGGAGCTCCTTTCTTCAACTCGCTCTCTTGTGAGCTGGCCGCAACACTGCAGGATTGCTTCAGGCCCTAATCCGGTTCCGGAACGGCACGCTGAGCCTTTGGTTAATTCCTCTTCCTGGTGGGAAATGAGAGTTAAATTTGCCCGTCCAGACACCTCCAGCTAGTCTCTCATTGGTTCTCCCTATCCCTGTTCATCTTCCGCAGAAATTGCAAACTTTGCCAAACAGGAGGTTAAAGACACTGACTGTCCAAGTCGGGAGAGTGTTAGTAAAGCGTCTGGAATGTTGCACCCGAGTTCCAGGGTTAGAAAACTGAGAAATATTTGAACACGTCTCCCGATCACACGGTTGATCATACTCTGGGTTCCACATGCATGTTTTAGCTGAAGGAAGAATCCCTTCAACCTGGAGAGTTGAGACCCGTGGAATGGGTACCATGCAATATGACTTCAAAGGGTCTTCATTTGCTCACCGAACCTCTCCAATCCTATCACTGCTGCGTTTATGCCCCTGCACACACGCTTGATTCTCTTTTGGAGACATAGCAATCCATAGGTTTTAAGATACTTACTAGTCAGGTACATTCTTAGGCGTTTAATATGGGGTGTTGAGCCCATTTCGTTGAGCAAGGGGTAGCTCTTGTCTATTGCATGTTTGGCTTAAGGAACTTTATCTGTGCTCATTTCTATCTCTGGTTTTATGCAGCACCCCAACTCACCTTTCCCCTTAAGCAAGCATAAGTTGGGTTTCTAAATTTGAGACCCTGTTCTGTTTTGTAATTCAGTTCCTGTGTAGCCAAGTTTACATTCCGTGTATTAGTGATATCTTATGATGTTCCTTTTTCTGTGTGACTTATTTCAGTTAGAATCATCATACCTGAATCCACTCATTATGCTGCTACGGGCCTGATGACATAGATTTCATTGCTGAGTGATATTGCATTGTACATAATTACCACAACTTCTTTATCCATTTTTCGCTTTCTTTGGTATTGAACTTGTACCGTAAACGTGGTTCTTGTAAACAGAGCCATCCCAAACTTTGGGGTGGCTGTGTCTTTTTGATTTTAATTTCCCTAAGCTATAGGACCATAAGTGGCAGTGCCCTAGGCTCTGTTGCTTTGTTTTTTAGATGTTTCAGGAAACACCATACACTTCTCCCGAGTGGCTGTTGGCAATTTACATCCCGCCCATCAGCATAACAAGGTTCCCAGTTCTCCATGGCCTGTCCTGCCTTTCTGGATTTTACACTTTTTTCAGATGGCCCTTTTGACCGGGGGGAAGTGAGACTTCATTGTAGTGCAGATTTCTTTGCAAGCTTGCTTGGTTGGCCAAAAAGGGCGTATGCGTTTTTTCCTGAATATATTCAGGAAAAAACGCATACGCCCTTTTTGGCCAAGTGCATCATTGTGGACGTTCTGCCTCTTTTCCTATGCTTTAAATGCAATTCCAGTCTACCTCCTAAAATCGGTTTCCTGCAATTCTGCCCCGCTTTCAAGTCCTCTTGGCAGCCTTACTTCAGTATATTTTTGGACGATAGCTGTCATTTATAACTCTGCAGGTTTGTGAATTACAGTGCCCCTGAGCTCCTTTCTTCAACTCGCTTTCTTGTGAGCTGGCCGCAACACCGCAGGATTGCTTCAGGCCCTAATCCGGTTCCGGCACGGCACGCTGAGCCTTTGGTTAATTCCTCTTCCTGGTGGGAAATGAGAGTTAAATTTGCCCGTCCAGAAACCTCCAGCTAGTCTGTCATTGGTTCTCCCTATTCCTGTTCATCTTCCGCAGAAATTGCAAACTGGGCCAAACAGGAGGTTAAAGGCACTGACTCTCCAAGTCGGGAGAGTGTTAGTAAAGCGTCTGGAATGTTGCACCCGAGTACCAGGGGACGAAAACTGACACATATTGGAACACGTCTCCCGATCACACGGTTGATCATACTCTGGGTTCCACATGCATGTTTTAGCTGAAGGAA
This sequence comes from Lagenorhynchus albirostris, assembly GCF_949774975.1. Classification (NCBI taxonomy): domain Eukaryota; kingdom Metazoa; phylum Chordata; class Mammalia; order Artiodactyla; family Delphinidae; genus Lagenorhynchus; species Lagenorhynchus albirostris. Next base: position 746,493 of record NW_026783267.1, read on the forward strand.
GAATACCATAACCTGGAGAGTTGAGACCCGTGGAATGGGTACCATGCAATATGACTTCAAAGGGTCTTCATTTGCTCACCGAACCTCTCCAATCCTATCACTGCTGCGATTATGCCCCTGCACACACGCTTGATTCTCTTTCGGAGACATAGCAATCCATAGGTTTTAAGATACTTCCTAGTCAGGTACATTCTTAGGTGTTTAATATGGGGTGTTGAATCCATTTCGTTGAGCAAGGAGTAGCTCTTGTCTATTCCATATTTGGCTTAAGGAACTTTATCTGTGCTCATTTCAATCTCTGGTTTTATGCAGCACCCCAACTCACCTTTCCCCTTAAGCAAGCATAAGTTGGTTTTCTAAATTTGAGACCCTGTTCTGTTTTGTAATTCAGTTCCTATGGAGCCAAGTTTACATTGCGTGTATTAGTGATATCTTATGATGTTTCTTTTCCTGTGTGACTTATTTCAGTTAGAATCATCATACCTGAATCCACTCATTATACTGCTACGGGCCTGATGACATAGATTTCATTGCTGAGTGATACTGCATTGTACGTAAGTACCACAACTTCTTTATCCATTTTTCACTTTCTGCGATATTGAACTTGTACCGTAAACCAGGTTCTTGTAAACAGAGCCGTCCCAACCTTTGGGGTGGCTGTGTCTTTTGATTTTAATTTCCCTAAGCTATAGGACCATAAGTGGAAGTGCCCTAGGCTCTGTTGCTTTGTTTTTTAGATGTTTCAGGAAACACCATACACTTCTCCCGAGTGGCTGTTGGCAATTTACATCCCGCCCATCAGCATAACAAGGCTCCCAGTTCTCCATGGCCTGTCCTGCCTTTCTGGATTTTACACTTTTTTCAGATGGCCCTTTTGACCGGGGGGAAGTGAGACTTCACTGTAGTGCAGATTTCCTTTGCAAGCTTGCTTGGTTGGCCAAAAAGGGCGTATGCCTTTTTTCCTGAATATATTCAGGAAAAAAGGCATACGCCCTTTTTGGCCAAGTGCATCATTGTGGACGTTCTGCCTCTTTTCCTATGCTTTAAATGCAATTCCAGTCTACCTCCTGAAATCGGTTTCCTGCAATTCTGCCCCGCTTTCAAGTCCTCTTGGCAGCCTTACTTCAGTATATTTTTGGACGATAGCTGTCATTTATAACTCTGCAGGTTTGTGAATTACAGTGCCCCTGAGCTCCTTTCTTCAACTCGCTTTCTCGTGAGCTGGCCGCATCACCGCAGGATTGCTTCAGGCCCTAATCTGGTTCCGGCACGGCACGCTGAGCCTTTGGTTAATTCCTCTTCCTGGTGGGAAATGAGAGTTAAATTTGCCCGTCCAGACACCTCCAGCTAGTCTGTCATTGGTTCTCCCTATTCCTGTTCATCTTCCGCAGAAATTGCAAACTGGGCCAAACAGGAGGTTAAAGGCACTGACTCTCCAAGTCGGGAGAGTGTTAGTAAAGCGTCTGGAATGTTGCACCCGAGTACCAGGGGACGAAAACTGACACATATTGGAACACGTCTCCCGATCACACGGTTGATCATACTCTGGGTTCCACATGCATGTTTTAGCTGAAGGAAGAATACCTTAAACCTGGAGAGTTGAGCCCCGTGGAATGGGTACCATGCAATATGACTTCAAAGGGTCTTCATTTGCTCACCGAACTTCTCCAATCCTATCACTGCTGCGTTTATGCCCCTGAACACACGCTTGATTCTTTTTCGGAGACATAGCAATCCATAGGTTTTAAGATACTTCCTAGTCAGGTACACTCTTAGGCATTTAATATGGGGTGTTGAGTCCATTTCGTTGAGCAAGGAGTAGCTCTTGTCTAATCCATATTTGGCTTAAGGAACTTTATCTGTGCTCATTTCAATCTCTGGTTTTATGCAGCACCCCAACTCACCTTTCCCCTTAAGCAAGCATAAGTTGGGTTTCTAAATTTGAGACCCTCTTCTGTTTTGGAATTCATTTCCTGTGTAGCCAAGTTTTATTCCGTGTATTAGTGATATCTTATGATGTTTCTTTTCCTGTGTGACTTATTTCAGTTAGAATCATCATACCTGAATCCACTCATTATGCTGCTACGGGCCTGATGACATAGATTTCATTGCTGAGTGATACTGCATTGTACGTAAGTACCACAACTTCTTTATCCATTTTTCACTTTCTGCGATATTGAACTTGTACCGTAAACCAGGTTCTTGTAAACAGAGCCATCCCAACCTTTGGGGTGGCTGTGTCTTTTTGATTTTAATTTCCCTAAGCTATAGGACCATAAGTGGATGTGTCCTAGGCTCTGTTGCTTTGTTTTTTAGATGTTTCAGGAAACACCATACACTTCTCCCGAGTGGCTGTTGGCAATTTACATCCCGCCCATCAGCATAACAAGGCTCCCAGTTCTCCATGGCCTGTCCTGCCTTTCTGGATTTTACACTTTTTTCAGATGGCCCTTTTGACCGGGGGGAAGTGAGACTTCATTGTAGTGCAGATTTCCTTTGCAAGCTTGCTTGGTTGGCCAAAACGGGCGTATGCGTTTTTTCCTGAATATATTCAGGAAAAAACGCATACGCCCTTTTTGGCCAAGTGCATCATTGTGGACGTTCTGCCTCTTTTCCTATGCTTTAAATGCAATTCCAGTCTACCTCCTGAAATCGGTTTCCTGCAATTCTGCCCCGCTTTCAAGTCCTCTTGGCAGCCTTACTTCAGTATATTTTTGGACGATAGCTGTCATTTATAACTCTGCAGGTTTGTGAATTACAGTGCCCCTGAGCTCCTTTCTTCAAGTCGCTTTCTTGTGAGGTGGCCGCAACACCGCAGGATGGCTTCAGGCCCTAATCTTGTTCCGGCATGGCACGCTGAGCCTTTGGTTAATTCCTCTTCCTGGTGGGAAATGAGAGTTAAATTTGCCCGTCCAGACACCTCCAGCTGGTCTGTCATTGGTTCTCCCTATTCCTGTTCATCTTCCGCAGAAATTGCAAACTGGGCCAAACAGGAGGTTAAAGGCACTGACTCTCCAAGTCGGGAGAGTCTTAGTAAAGCGTCTGGAATGTTGCACCCGAGTACCAGGGGACGAAAACTGACACATATTGGAACACGTCTCCCGATCACACGGTTGATCATACTCTGGGTTCCACATGCATGTTTTAGCTGAAGGAAGAATACCTTCAACCTGGAGAGTTGAGACCCGTGGAATGGGTACCATGCAATATGACTTCAAAGGGTCTTCATTTGCTCACCGAACCTCTCCAATCCTATCACTGCTGCGATTATGCCCCTGCACACACGCTTGATTCTCTTTCAGAGACATAGCAATCCATAGGTTTTAAGATACTTCCTAGTCAGGTACATTCTTAGGTGTTTAATATGGGGTGTTGAATCCATTTCGTTGAGCAAGGAGTAGCTCTTGTCTATTCCATATTTGGCTTAAGGAACTTTATCTGTGCTCATTTCAATCTCTGGTTTTATGCAGCACCCCAACTCACCTTTCCCCTTAAGCAAGCATAAGTTGGTTTTCTAAATTTGAGACCCTGTTCTGTTTTGTAATTCAGTTCCTATGGAGCCAAGTTTACATTCCGTGTATTAGTGATATCTTATGATGTTTCTTTTCCTGTGTGACTTATTTCAGTTAGAATCATCATACCTGAATCCACTCATTATGCTGCTACGGGCCTGATGACATAGATTTCATTGCTGAGTGATACTGCATTGTACGTAAGTACCACAACTTCTTTATCCATTTTTCACTCTCTGCGATATTGAACTTGTACCGTAAACCAGGTTCTTGTAAACAGAGCCGTCCCAACATTTGGGGTGGCTGTGTCTTTTTGATTTTAATTTCCCTAAGCTATAGGACCATAAGTGGAAGTGCCCTAGGCTCTGTTGCTTTGTTTTTTAGATGTTTCAGGAAACACCATACACTTCTCCCGAGTGGCTGTTGGCAATTTACATCCCGCCCATCAGCATAACAAGGCTCCCAGTTCTCCATGGCCTGTCCTGCCTTTCTGGATTTTACACTTTTTTCAGATGGCCCTTTTGACCGGGGGGAAGTGAGACTTCATTGTAGTGCAGATTTCCTTTGCAAGCTTGCTTGGTTGGCCAAAAAGGGCGTATGCGTTTTTTCCTGAATATATTCAGGAAAATACGCATACGCCCTTTTTGGCCAAGTGCATCATTGTGGACGTTCTGCCTCTTTTCCTATGCTTTCAATGCAATTCCAGGCTACCTCCTGAAATCGGTTTCCTGCAATTCTGCCCCGCTTTCAAGTCCTCTTGGCAGCCTTACTTCAGTATATTTTTGGACGATAGCTGTCATTTATAACTCTGCAGGTTGTGAATTACAGTGCCCCTGAGCTCCTTTCTTCAAGTCGCTTTCTTGTGAGCTGGCCACAACACCGCAGGATGGCTTCAGGCCCTAATCTGGTTCCGGCACGGCACGCTGAGCCTTTGGTTAATTCCTCTTCCTGGTGGGAAATGAGAGTTAAATTTGCCATTCCAGACACCTCCAGCTAGTCTGTCATTGGTTCTCCCTATTCCTGTTCATCTTCCGCAGAAATTGCAAACTGGGCCAAACAGGAGGTTAAAGGCACTGACTCTCCAAGTCGGGAGAGTGTTAGTAAAGCGTCTGGAATGTTGCACCCGAGTACCAGGGGACGGAAACTGACACAAATTGGAACACGTCTCCCGATCACATGGTTGATCATACTCTGGGTTCCACATGCATGTTTTAGCTGAAGGAAGAATACCTTAAACCGGGAGAGTTGAGACCCATGGAATGGGTACCATGCAATATGACTTCAAAGGGTTTCATTTGCTCACCGAACTTCTCCAATCCTATCACTGCTGCGTTTATGCCCCTGTACACACGCTTGATTCTCTTTCAGAGACATAGCAATCCATAGGTTTTAAGATACTTCCCAGTCAGGTACACTCTTAGGCATTTAATATGGGGTGTTGAGTCCATTTCGTTGAGCAAGGAGTAGCTCTTGTCTATTCCATATTTGGCTTAAGGAACTTTATCTGTGCTCATTTCAATCTCTGGTTTTATGCAGCACCCCAACTCACCTTTCCCCTTAAGCAAGCATAAGTTGTGTTTCTAAATTTGAGACCCTGTTCTGTTTTGTATTTCAGTTCCTGTGTAGCCAAGGTTACATTCCGTGTATTAGTGATATCTTATGATGTTTCTTTTCCTGTGTGACTTATTTCAGTTAGAATCATCATACCTGAATCCACTCATTATGCTGCTACGGGCCTGATGACATAGATTTCATTGCTGAGTGATACTGCATTGTACGTAAGTACCACAACTTCTTTATCCATTTTTCACTTTCTGCGATATTGAACTTGTACCATAAACCAGGTTCTTGTAAACAGAGCCGTCCCAACCTTTGGGGTGGCTGTGTCTTTTGATTTTAATTTCCCTAAGCTATAGGACCATAAGTGGAAGTGCCCTAGGCTCTGTTGATTTGTTTTTTAGATGTTTCAGGAAACACCATACACTTCTCCCGAGTGGCTGTTGGCAATTGACATCCCGCCCATCAGCATAACAAGGCTCCCAGTTCTCCATGGCCTGTCCTGCCTTTCTGGATTTTACACTTTTTTCAGATGGCCCTTTTGACCGGGGGGAAGTGAGACTTCACTGTAGTGCAGATTTCCTTTGCAACTTGCTTGGTTGGCCAAAAAGGGCGTATGCGTTTTTTCCTGAATATATTCAGGAAAAAACGCATACGCCCTTTTTGGCCAAGTGCATCATTGTGGACGTTCTGCCTCTTTTCCTATGCTTTAAATGCAATTCCAGTCTACCTCCTGAAATCGGTTTCCTGCAATTCTGCCCCGCTTTCAAGTCCTCTTGGCAGCCTTACTTCAGTATATTTTTGGACGATAGCTGTCATTTATAACTCTGCAGGTTTGTGAATTACAGTGCCCCTGAGCTCCTTTCTTCACCTCGCTTTCTCGTGAGCTGGCCGCATCACCGCAGGATTGCTTCAGGCCCTAATCTGGTTCCGGCACGGCACGCTGAGCCTTTGGTTAATTCCTCTTCCTGGTGGGAAATGAGAGTTAAATTTGCCCGTCCAGACACCTCCAGCTAGTCTGTCATTGGTTCTCCCTATTCCTGTTCATCTTCCGCAGAAATTGCAAAGTGGGCCAAACAGGAGTTTAAAGGCACTGACTCTCCAAGTGGGGAGAGTGTTAGTAAAGCGTCTGGAATGTTGCACCCGAGTACCAGGGGACGAAAACTGAGACATATTGGAACACGTCTCCCGATCACACGGTAGATCATACTCTGGGTTCCACATGCATGTTTTAGCTGAAGGAAGAATACCTTAAACCTGGAGAGTTGAGACCCGTGGAATGGGTACCATGCAATATGACTTCAAAGGGTCTTCATTTGCTCACTGAACCTCTCCAATCCTGTCACTGCTGCGATTATGCCCCTGTACACACGCTTGATTCTCTTTCGGAGACATAGCAATCCATAGGTGTTAAGATACTTCCTAGTCAGGTACACTCTTAGGCATTTAATATGGGGTGTTGAGTCCATTTCGTTGAGCAAGGAGTAGCTCTTGTCTAATCCATATTTGGCTTAAGGAACTTTATCTGTTCTCATTTCAATCTCTGGTTTTATGCAGCACCCCAACTCACCTTTCCCCTTAAGCAAGCATAAGTTGGGTTTCGAAATTTGAGACCCTGTTCTGTTTTGTAATTCAGTTCCTGTGTAGCCAAGGTTACATTCCGTGTATTAGTGATATCTTATGATGTTTCTTTTTCTGTGTGACTTATTTCAGTTAGAATCATCATACCTGAATCCACTCATTATGCTGCTACGGGCCTGATGACATAGATATCATTGCTGAGTGATATTGCATTGTACGTAAGTACCACAACTTCTTTATCCATTTTTCACTTTCTGCGATATTGAACTTGTACCGTAAACCAGGTTCTTGTAAACAGAGCCGTCCCAACCTTTGGGGTGGCTGTGTCTTTTTGATTTTAATTTCCCTAAGCTATAGGACCATAAGTGGAAGTGCCCTAGGCTCTGTTGCTTTGTTTTTTAGATGTTTCAGGAAACACCATACACTTCTCCCGAGTGGCTGTTGGCAATTGACATCCCGCCCATCAGCATAACAAGGCTCCCAGTTCTCCATGGCCTGTCCTGCCTTTCTGGATTTTACACTTTTTTCAGATGGCCCTTTTGACCGGGAGGAAGTGAGACTTCACTGTAGTGCAGATTTCCTTTGCAAGCTTGCTTGGTTGGCCAAAAAGGGCGTATGCGTTTTTTCCTGAATATATTCAGGAAAAAACGCATACGCCCTTTTTGGCCAAGTGCATCATTGTGGACGTTCTGCCTCTTTTCCTATGCTTTCAATGCAATTCCAGTCTACCTCCTGAAATCGGTTTCCTGCAATTCTGCCCCGCTTTCAAGTCCTCTTGGCAGCCTTACTTCAGTATATTTTTGGACGATAGCTGTCATTTATAACTCTGCAGGTTTGTGAATTACAGTGCCCCTGAGCTCCTTTCTTCAAGTCGCTTTCTTGTGAGCTGGCCACAACACCGCAGGATGGCTTCAGGCCCTAATCTGGTTCCGGCACGGCACACTGAGCCTTTGGTTAATTCCTCTTCCTGGTGGGAAATGAGAGTTAAATTTGCCCGTCCAGACACCTCCAGCTAGTCTGTCATTGGTTCTCCCTATTCCTGTTCATCTTCCGCAGAAATTGCAAACTGGGCCAAACAGGAGGTTAAAGGCACTGACTCTCCAAGTCGGGAGAGTGATAGTAAAGTGTCTGGAATGTTGCAACCGAGTACCAGGGGACGAAAACTGACACAAATTGGAACACGTCTCCCGATCACACGGTTGATCATACTCTGGGTTCCACATGCATGTTTTAGCTGAAGGAAGAATACCTTAAACCTGGAGAGTTGAGACCCATGGAATGGGTACCATGCAATATGACTTCAAAGGGTCTTCATTTGCTCACCGAACTTCTCCAATCCTATCACTGCTGCGTTTAGGCCCCTGTATTCACGCCTGATTCTCTTTCAGAGACATAGCAATCCATAGGTTTTAAGATACTTCCTAGTCAGGTACACTCTTAGGCATTTAATATGGGGTGTTGAGTCCATTTCGTTGAGCAAGGAGTAGCTCTTGTCTATTCCATATTTGGCTTAAGGAACTTTATCTGTGCTCATTTCAATCTCTGGTTTTATGCAGCACCCCAACTCACCTTTCCCCTTAAGCAAGCATAAGTTGGTTTTCTAAATTTGAGACCCTGTACTGTTTTGTAATTCAGTTCCTATGTAGCCAAGTTTACATTCCGTGTATTAGTGATATCTTATGATGTTTCTTTTCCTGTGTGACTTATTTCAGTTAGAATCATCATACCTGAATCCACTCATTATGCTGCTACGGGCCTGATGACATAGATTTCATTGCTGAGTGATATTGCATTGTACGTAAGTACCACAACTTCTTTATCCATTTTTCACTTTCTGCGATATTGAACTTGTACCGTAAAGCAGGTTCTTGTAAACAGAGCCGTCCCAACCTTTGGGGTGGCTGTGTCTTTTTGATTTTAATTTCCCTAAGCTATAGGACCATAAGTGGAAGTGCCCTAGGCTCTGTTGCTTTGTTTTTTAGATGTTTCAGGAAACACCATACACTTCTCCCGAGTGGCTGTTGGCAATTTACATCCCGCCCATCAGCATAACAAGGCTCCCAGTTCTCCATGGCCTGTCCTGCCTTTCTGGATTTTACACTTTTTTCAGATGGCCCTTTTGACCAGGGGGAAGTTAGACTTCACTGTAGTGCAGATTTCCTTTGCAAGCTTGCTTGGTTGGCCAAAAAGGGCGTATGCGTTTTTTCCTGAATATATTCAGGAAAAACGCATACGCCCTTTTTGGCCAAGTGCATCATTGTGGACGTTCTGCCTCTTTTCCTATGCTTTAAATGCAATTCCAGGCTACCTCCTGAAATCGGTTTCCTGCAATTCTGCCCCGCTTTCAAGTCCTCTTGGCAGCCTTACTTCAGTATATTTTTGGACGATAGCTGTCATTTATAACTCTGCAGGTTTGTGAATTACAGTGCCCCTGAGCTCCTTTCTTCAAGTCGCTTTCTCGTGAGCTGGCCGCAACACCGCAGGATGGCTTCAGGCCCTAATCTGGTTCCGGCACGGCACGCTGAGCCTTTGGTTAATTCCTCTTCCTGGTGGGAAATGAGAGTTAAATTTGCCCGTCCAGACACCTCCAGCTAGTCTGTCATTGGTTCTCCCTATTCCTGTTCATCTTCCGCAGAAATTGCAAACTGGGCCAAACAGGAGGTTAAAGGCACTGACTCTCCAAGTCGGGAGAGTGTTAGTAAAGCGTCTGGAATGTTGCACCCGAGTACCAGGGGACGAAAACTGACACATATTGGAACATGTCTCCCGATCACACGGTTGATCATACTTTGGCTTCCAAATACATGTTTTAGCTGAAGGAAGAATACCTTAAACCTGGAGAGTTGAGACCCGTGGAATGGGTACCATGCAATATGACTTCAAAGGGTCTTCATTTGCTCACTGAACCTCTCCAATCCTATCACTGTGCAATTATGCCCCTGGTACACGCTTGATTCTCTTTCGGAGACATAGCAATCCATAGGTTTTAAGATACTTCCTAGTCAGGTACATTCTTAGGTGTTTATATGGGGTGTTGAATCCATTTCGTTGAGCAAGGAGTAGCTCTTGTCTATTCCATATTTGGCTTAAGGAACTATATCTGTGCTCATTTCAATCTCTGGTTTTATGCAGCACCCCAACTCACCTTTCCCCTTAAGCAAGCATAAGTTGGTTTTCTAAATTTGAGACCCTGTTCTGTTTTGTAATTCAGTTCCTATGTAGCCAAGGTTACATTCCGTGTATTAGTGATATCTTATGATGTTTCTTTTCCTGTGTGACTTATTTCAGTTAGAATCATCATACCTGAATCCACTCATTATGCTGCTACGTGCCTGATGACATAGATTTCATTGCTGAGTGATATTGCATTGTACGTAAGTACCACAACTTCTTTATCCATTTTTCACTTTCTGCGATATTGAACTTGTACCGTAAACCAGGTTCTTGTAAACAGAGCCGTCCCAACCTTTGGGGTGGCTGTGTCTTTTTGATTTTAATTTCCCTAAGCTATAGGACCATAAGTGGAAGTGCCCTAGGCTCTGTTGCTTTGTTTTTTAGATGTTTCAGGAAACACCATACACTTCTCCCGAGTGGCTGTTGGCAATTTACATCCCGCCCATCAGCATAACAAGGCTCCCAGTTCTCCATGGCCTGTCCTGCCTTTCTGGATTTTACACTTTTTTCAGATGGCCCTTTTGACCAGGGGGAAGTTAGACTTCACTGTAGTGCAGATTTCCTTTGCAAGCTTGCTTGGTTGGCCAAAAAGGGCGTATGCGTTTTTTCCTGAATATATTCAGGAAAAACGCATACGCCCTTTTTGGCCAAGTGCATCATTGTGGACGTTCTGCCTCTTTTCCTATGCTTTAAATGCAATTCCAGGCTACCTCCTGAAATCGGTTTCCTGCAATTCTGCCCCGCTTTCAAGTCCTCTTGGCAGCCTTACTTCAGTATATTTTTGGACGATAGCTGTCATTTATAACTCTGCAGGTTTGTGAATTACAGTGCCCCTGAGCTCCTTTCTTCAACTCGCTTTCTCGTGAGCTGGCCGCAACACCGCAGGATGGCTTCAGGCCCTAATCTGGTTCCGGCACGGCACGCTGAGCCTTTGGTTAATTCCTCTTCCTGGTGGGAAATGAGAGTTAAATTTGCCCGTCCAGACACCTCCAGCTAGTCTGTCATTGGTTCTCCCTATTCCTGTTCATCTTCCGCAGAAATTGCAAACTGGGCCAAACAGGAGGTTAAAGGCACTGACTCTCCAAGTCGGGAGAGTGTTAGTAAAGCGTCTGGAATGTTGCACCCGAGTACCAGGGGAGGAAAACTGACACATATTGGAACATGTCTCCCGATCACACGGTTGATCATACTTTGGCTTCCAAATACATGTTTTAGCTGAAGGAAGAATACCTTAAACCTGGAGAGTTGAGACCCGTGGAATGGGTACCATGCAATATGACTTCAAAGGGTCTTCATTTGCTCACTGAACCTCTCCAATCCTATCACTGTGCAATTATGCCCCTGTATACACGCTTGATTCTCTTTCGGAGACATAGCAATCCATAGGTTTTAAGATACTTCCTAGTCAGGTACATTCTTAGGTGTTTATATGGGGTGTTGAATCCATTTCGTTGAGCAAGGAGTAGCTCTTGTCTATTCCATATTTGGCTTAAGGAACTATATCTGTGCTCATTTCAATCTCTGGTTTTATGCAGCACCCCAACTCACCTTTCCCCTTAAGCAAGCATAAGTTGGTTTTCTAAATTTGAGACCCTGTTCTGTTTTGTAATTCAGTTCCTATGTAGCCAAGGTTACATTCCGTGTATTAGTGATATCTTATGATGTTTCTTTTCCTGTGTGACTTATTTCAGTTAGAATCATCATACCTGAATCCACTCATTATGCTGCTACGTGCCTGATGACATAGATTTCATTGCTGAGTGATATTGCATTGTACGTAAGTACCACAACTTCTTTATCCATTTTTCACTTTCTGCGATATTGAACTTGTACCGTAAACCAGGTTCTTGTAAACAGAGCCGTCCCAACCTTTGGGGTGGCTGTGTCTTTTTGATTTTAATTTCCCTAAGCTATAGGACCATAAGTGGAAGTGCCCTAGGCTCTGTTGCTTTGTTTTTTAGATGTTTCAGGAAACACCATACACTTCCCCCGAGTGGCTGTTGGCAATTTACATCCCGCCCATCAGCATAACAAGGTTCCCAGTTCTCCATGGCCTGTCCTGCCTTTCTGGATTTTACACTTTTTTCAGATGGCCCTTTTGACCGGGGGGAAGTGAGACTTCATTGTAGTGCAGATTTCCTTTGCAAGCTTGCTTGGTTGGCCAAAAAGGGCGTATGCGTTTTTTCCTGAATATATTCAGGAAAAAACGCATACGCCCTTTTTGGCCAAGTGCATCATTGTGGACGTTCTGCCTCTTTTCCTATGCTTTAAATGCAATTCCAGTCTACCTCCTGAAATCGGTTTCCTGCAATTCTGCCCCGCTTTCAAGTCCTCTTGGCAGCCTGAATATATTCAGGAAAAAACGCATACGCCCTTTTTGGCCAAGTGCATCATTGTGGACGTTCTGCCTCTTTTCCTATGCTTTAAATGCAATTCCAGGCTACCTCCTGAAATCGGTTTCCTGCAATTCTGCCCCGCTTTCAAGTCCTCTTGGCAGCCTTACTTCAGTATATTTTTGGACGATAGCTGTCATTTATAACTCTGCAGGTTTGTGAATTACAGTGCCCCTGAGCTCCTTTCTTCAAGTCGCTTTCTTGTGAGCTGGCCACAACACCGCAGGATGGCTTCAGGCCCTAATCTGGTTCCGGCACGGCACGCTGAGCCTTTGGTTAATTCCTCTTCCTGGTGGGAAATGAGAGTTAAATTTGCCCGTCCAGACACCTCCAGCTGGTCTGTCATTGGTTCTCCCTATTCCTGTTCAACTTCCCCAGAAATTGCAAACTGGGCCAAACAGGAGGTTAAAGGCACTGACTCTCCAAGTCGGGAGAGTGTTAGTAAAGCGTCTGGAATGTTGCACCCGAGTACCAGGGGACGAAAACTGACACATATTGGAACACGTCTCCCGATCACACGGTTGATCATACTCTGGGTTCCACATGCATGTTTTAGCTGAAGGAAGAATACCTTCAACCTGCAGAGGTGAGACCCGTGGAATGGGTACCATGCAATATGACTTCAAAGGGTCTTCATTTGCTCACCGAAACTCTCCAATCCTATCACTGCTGCGATTATGCCCCTGCACACACGCTTGGTTCTCTTTCGGAGACATAGCAATCCATAGGTTTTAAGATACTTCCTAGTCAGGTACATTCTTAGGTGTTTAATATGGGGTGTTGAATCCATTTCGTTGAGCAAGGAGTAGCTCTTGTCTATTCCATATTTGGCTTAAGGAACTTTATCTGTGCTCATTTCAATCTCTGGTTTTATGCAGCACCCCAACTCACCTTTCCCCTTAAGCAAGCATAAGTTGGTTTTCTAAATTTGAGACCCTGTTCTGTTTTGTAATTCAGTTCCTGTGTAGCCAAGGTTACATTCCGTGTATTAGTGATATCTTATGATGTTTCTTTTCCTGTGTGACTTATTTCAGTTAGAATCATCATACCTGAATCCTCTCATTATGCTGCTACGGGCCTGATGACATAGATTTCATTGCTGAGTGATATTGCATTGTACGTAAGTAGCACAACTTCTTTATCCATTTTTCACTTTCTGCGATATTGAACTTGTACCGTAAACCAGGTTCTTGTAAACAGAGCCGTCCCAACATTTGGGGTGGCTGTGTCTTTTTGATTTTAATTTCCCTAAGCTATAGGACCATAAGTGGAAGTGCCCTAGGCTCTGTTGCTTTGATTTTTAGATGTTTCAGGAAACACCATACACTTCTCCCGAGTGGCTGTTGGCAATTTACATCCCGCCCATCAGCATAACAAGGCTCCCAGTTCTCCATGGCCTGTCCTGCCTTTCTGGATTTTACACTTTTTTCAGATGGCCCTTTTGACCGGGGGGAAGTGAGACTTCATTGTAGTGCAGATTTCCTTTGCAAGCTTGCTTGGTTGGCCAAAAAGGGCGTATGCGTTTTTTCCTGAATATATTCAGGAAAAAACGCATACGCCCTTTTTGGCCAAGTGCATCATTGTGGACGTTCTGCCTCTTTTCCTATGCTTTAAATGCAATTCCAGGCTACCTCCTGAAATCGGTTTCCTGCAATTCTGCCCCGCTTTCAAGTCCTCTTGGCAGCCTTACTTCAGTATATTTTTGGACGATAGCTGTCATTTATAACTCTGCAGGTTTGTGAATTACAGTGCCCCTGAGCTCCTTTCTTCAACTCGCTTTCTTGTGAGCTCGCCGCAACACCGCAGGATGGCTTCAGGCCCTAATCTGGTTCCGGCACGGCACGCTGAGCCTTTGGTTAATTCCTCTTCCTGGTGGGAAATGAGAGTTAAATTCGCCCGTCCAGACACCTCCAGCTGGTCTCTCATTGGTTCTCCCTATTCCTGTTCATCTTCCGCAGAAATTTCAAACTGGGCCAAACAGGAGGTTAAAGGCACTGACTCTCCAAGTCGGGAGAGTGTTAGTAAAGCGTCTGGAATGTTGCACCCGAGTACCAGGGGACGAAAACTGACACATATTTGAACACGTCTCCCGATCACACGGTTGATCATACTCTGGGTTCCACATGCATGTTTTAGCTGAAGGAAGAATACCTTCAACCTGGAGAGTTGAGACCCGTGGAATGGGTACCATGCAATATGACTTCAAAGGGTCTTCATTTGCTCACCGAACCTCTCCAATCCTATCACTGCTGCGTTTATGCCCCTGTAGACACACTTGATTCTCTTTCAGAGACATAGCAATCCATAGGTTTTAAGATACTTCCTAGTCAGGTACACTCTTAGGCATTTAATATGGGGTGTTGAGTCCATTTCGTTGAGCAAGGAGTAGCTCTTGTCTATTCCATATTTGGCTTAAGGAACTTTATCTGTGCTCATTTCAATCTCTGGTTTTATGCAGCACCCCAACTCACCTTTCCCCTTAAGCAAGCGTAAGTTGGTTTTCTAAATTTGAGACCCTGTTCTGTTTTGTAATTCAGTTCCTGTGTAGCCAAGGTTACATTCCGTGTATTAGTGATATCTTATGATGTTTCTTTTCCTGTGTGACTTATTTCAGTTAGAATCATCATACCTGAATCCACTCATTATGCTGCTACGGGCGTGATGACATAGATTTCATTGCTGAGTGATACTGCATTGTACGTAAGTACCACATCTTCTTTATCCATTTTTCACTTTCTGCGATATTGAACTTGTACCGTAAACCAGGTTGTTGTAAACAGAGCCGTCCCAACCTTTGGGGTGGCTGTGTCTTTTTGATTTTAATTTCCCTAAGCTATAGGACCATAAGTGGAAGTGCCCTAGGCTCTGTTGCTTTGTTTTTTAGATGTTTCAGGAAACACCATACACTTCTCCCGAGTGGCTGTTGGCAATTTACATCCCGCCCATCAGCATAACAAGGCTCCCAGTTCTCCATGGCCTGTCCTGCCTTTCTGGATTTTACACTTTTTACAGATGGCCCTTTTGACCGGGGGGAAGTGAGACTTCATTGTAGTGCAGATTTCCTTTGCAAGCTTGCTTGGTTGGCCAAAAAGGGCGTATGCGTTTTTTCCTGAATATATTCAGGAAAAAACGCATACGCCCTTTTTGGCCAAGTGCATCATTGTGGACGTTCTGCCTCTTTTCCTATGCTTTAAATGCAATTCCAGGCTACCTCCTGAAATCGGTTTCCTGCAATTCTGCCCCGCTTTCAAGTCCTCTTGGCAGCCTTACTTCAGTATATTTTTGGACGATAGCTGTCATTTATAACTCTGCAGGTTTGTGAATTACAGTGCCCCTGAGCTCCTTTCTTCAACTCGCTTTCTCGTGAGCTGGCCGCAACACCGCAGGATGGCTTCAGGCCCTAATCTGGTTCCGGCACGGCACGCTGAGCCTTTGGTTAATTCCTCTTCCTGGTGGGAAATGAGAGTTAAATTTGCCCGTCCAGACACCTCCAGCTAGTCTGTCATTGGTTCTCCCTATTCCTGTTCATCTTCCGCAGAAATTGCAAACTGGGCCAAACAGGAGGTTAAAGGCACTGACTCTCCAAGTCGGGAGAGTGTTAGTAAAGCGTCTGGAATGTTGCACCCGAGTACCAGGGGACGAAAACTGACACATATTGGAACACGTCTCCCGATCACACGGTTGATCATACTCTGGGTTCCACATGCATGTTTTAGCTGAAGGAAGAATATCTTAAACCTGGAGAGTTGAGACCCGTGGAATGGGTACCATGCAATATGACTTCAAAGGGTCTTCATTTGCTCACCGAACCTCTCCAGTCCTATCACTGCTGCGTTTATGCCCCTGTACACACACTTGATTCTCTTTCAGAGACATAGCAATCCATAGGTTTTAAGATACTTCCTAGTCAGGTACACTCCTAGGCATTTAATATGGGGTGTTGAGTCCATTTCGTTGAGCAAGGAGTAGCTCTTGTCTATTCCATATTTGGCTTAAGGAACTTTATCTGTGCTCATTTCAATCTCTGGTTTTATGCAGCACCCCAACTCACCTTTCCCCTTAAGCAAGCGTAAGTTGGTTTTCTAAATTTGAGACCCTGTTCTGTTTTGTAATTCAGTTCCTGTGTACCCAAGGTTACATTCCGTGTATTAGTGATATCTTATGATGTTTCTTTTCCTGTGTGACTTATTTCAGTTAGAATCATCATACCTGAATCCACTCATTATGCTGCTACAGGCGTGATGACATAGATTTCATTGCTGAGTGATACTGCATTGTACGTAAGTACCACAACTTCTTTATCCATTTTTCACTTTCTGCGATATTGAACTTGTACCGTAAACCAGGTTCTTGTAAACAGAGCCGTCCCAACCTTTGGGGTGGCTGTGTCTTTTTGATTTTAATTTCCCTAAGCTATAGGACGATAAGTGGAAGTGCCCTAGGCTCTGTTGCTTTGTTTTTTAGATGTTTCAGGAAACACCATACACTTCTCCCGAGTGGCTGTTGGCAATTGACATCCCGCCCATCAGCATAACAAGGCTCCCAGTTCTCCATGGCCTGTCCTGCCTTTCTGGATTTTACACTTTTTTCAGATGGCCCTTTTGACCGGGGGGAAGTGAGACTTCATTGTAGTGCAGATTTCCTTTGCAAGCTTGCTTGGTTGGCCAAAAAGGGCGTATGCGTTTTTTCCTGAATATATTCAGGAAAAAACGCATACGCCCTTTTTGGCCAAGTGCATCGTTGTGGACGTTCTGCCTCTTTTCCTATGCTTTAAATGCAATTCCAGGCTACCTCCTGAAATCGGTTTCCTGCAATTCTGCCCCGCTTTCAAGTCCTCTTGGCAGCCTTACTTCAGTATATTTTTGGACGATAGCTGTCATTTATAACTCTGCAAGTTTGTGAATTACAGTGCCCCTGAGCTCCTTTCTTCAACTCGCTTTCTCGTGAGCTGGCCGCAACACCGCAGGATGGCTTCAGGCCCTAATCTGGTTCCGGCACGGCACGCTGAGCCTTTGGTTAATTCCTCTTCCTGGTGGGAAATGAGAGTTAAATTTGCCCGTCCAGACACCTCCAGCTAGTCTGTCATTGGTTCTGCCTATTCCTGTTCATCTTCCGCAGAAATTGCAAACTGGGCCAAACAGGAGGTTAAAGGCACTGACTCTCCAAGTCGGGAGAGTGTTAGTAAAGCGTCTGGAATGTTGCACCTGAGTACCAGGGGACGAAACCTGAGACATATTTGAACGCGTCTCCCGATCACACGGTTGATCATACTCTGGGTTCCACATGCATGTTTTAGCTGAAGGAAGAATACCTTTAACCTGGAGAGTTGAGACCCGTGGAATGGGTACCATGCAATATGACTTCAAAGGGTCTTCATTTGCTCACCGAACCTCTCCAATCCTATCACTGCTGCGTTTATGCCCCTGTACACACACTTGATTCTCTTTCAGAGACATAGCAATCCATAGGTTTTAAATACTTCCTAGTCAGGTACACTCTTAGGCATTTAATATGGGGTGTTGAGTCCATTTCGTTGAGCAAGGAGTAGCTCTTGTCTATTCCATATTTGGCTTAAGGAACTTTATCTGTGCTCATTTCAATCTCTGGTTTTATGCAGCACCCCAACTCACCTTTCCCCTTAAGCAAGCGTAAGTTGGTTTTCTAAATTTGAGACCCTGTTCTGTTTTGTAATTCAGTTCCTGTGTAGCCAAGGTTACATTCCGTGTATTAGTGATATCTTATGATGTTTCTTTTCCTGTGTGACTTATTTCAGTTAGAATCATCATACCTGAATCCACTCATTATGCTGCTATGGGCGTGATGACATAGATTTCATTGCTGAGTGATACTGCATTGTACGTAAGTACCACAACTTCTTTATCCATTTTTCACTTTCTGCGATATTGAACTTGTACCGTAAACCAGGTTCTTGTAAACAGAGCCGTCCCAACCTTTGGGGTGGCTGTGTCTTTTTGATTTTAATTTCCCTAAGCTATAGGACCATAAGTGGAAGTGCCCTAGGCTCTGTTGCTTTGTTTTTTATATGTTTCAGGAAACACCATACACTTCTCCCGAGTGGCTGTTGGCAATTGACATCCCGCCCATCAGCATAACAAGGCTCCCAGTTCTCCATGGCCTGTCCTGCCTTTCTGGATTTTACCCTTTTTTCAGATGGCCCTTTTGACCGGGGGGAAGTGAGACTTCATTGTAGTGCAGATTTCCTTTGCAAGCTTGCTTGGTTGGCCAAAAAGGGCGTATGCGTTTTTTCCTGAATATATTCAGGAAAAAACGCATACGCCCTTTTTGGCCAAGTGCATCATTGTGGACGTTCTGCCTCTTTTCCTATGCTTTAAATGCAATTCCAGGCTACCTCCTGAAATTGGTTTCCTGCAATTCTGCCCCGCTTTCAAGTCCTCTTGGCAGCCTTACTTCAGTATATTTTTGGACGATAGCTGTCATTTATAACTCTGCAGGTTTGTGAATTACAGTGCCCCTGAGCTCCTTTCTTCAACTCGCTTTCTTGTGAGCTGGCCGCAACACCGCAGGATGGCTTCAGGCCCTAATCTGGTTCCGGCACGGCACGCTGAGCCTTTGGTTAATTCCTCTTCCTGGTGGGAAATGAGAGTTAAATTTGCCCGTCCAGACACCTCCAGCTGGTCTGTCATTGGTTCTCCCTATTCCTGTTCATCTTCCGCAGAAATTGCAAACTGGGCCAAACAGGAGGTTAAAGGCACTGACTCTCCAAGTCGGGAGAGTGTTAGTAAAGCGTCTGGAATGTTGCACCCGAGTACCAGGGGACGAAAACTGACACATATTGGAACACGTCTCCCGATCACACGGTTGATCATACTCTGGGTTCCACATGCATGTTTTAGCTGAAGGAAGAATACCTTCAACCTGGAGAGTTGAGACCCGTGGAATGGGTACCATGCAATATGACTTCAAAGGGTCTTCATTTGCTCACCGAACCTCTCGAATCCTATCACTGCTGCGATTATGACCCTGCACACACGCTTGATTCTCTTTCGGAGACATAGCAATCCATAGGTTTTAAGATACTTCCTAGTCAGGTACACTCTTAGGCATTTAATTTGGGGTGTTGAGTCCATTTCGTTGAGCAAGGAGTAGCTCTTGTCTATTCCATATTTGGCTTAAGGAACTTTATCTGTGCTCATTTCAATCTCTGGTTTTATGCAGCACCCCAACTCACCTTTCCCCTTAAGCAAGCATAAGTTGGGTTTCTAAATTTGAGACCCTGTTCTGTTTTGTAATTCAGTTCCTATGTAGCCAAGTTTACATTCCGTGTATTAGTGATATCTTATGATGTTTCTTTTCCTGTGTGACTTATTTCAGTTAGAATCATCATACCTGAATCCACTCATTATGCTGCTACGGGCCTGATGACATAGATTTCATTGCTGAGTGATACTGCATTGTACGTAAGTACCACAACTTCTTTATCCATTTTTCACTTTCTGCGATATTGAACTTGTACCGTAAACCAGGTTCTTGTAAACAGAGCCGTCCCAACCTTTGGGGTGGCTGTGTCTTTTGATTTTAATTTCCCTAAGCTATAGGACCATAAGTGGAAGTGCCCTAGGCTCTGTTGCTTTGTTTTTTAGATGTTTCAGGAAACACCATACACTTCTCCCGAGTGGCTCTTGGCAATTTACATCCCGCCCATCAGCATAACAAGGCTCCCAGTTCTCCATGGCCTGTCCTGCCTTTCTGGATTTTACACTTTTTTCAGATGGCCCTTTTGACCGGGGGGAAGTGAGACTTCACTGTAGTGCAGATTTCCTTTGCAAGCTTGCTTGGTTGGCCAAAAAGGGCGTATGCGTTTTTTCCTGAATATATTCAGGAAAAAAGGCATACGCCCTTTTTGGCCAAGTGCATCATTGTGGACGTTCTGCCTCTTTTCCTATGCTTTAAATGCAATTCCAGTCTACCTCCTGAAATCGGTTTCCTGCAATTCTGCCCCGCTTTCAAGTCCTCTTGGCAGCCTTACTTCAGTATATTTTTGGACGATAGCTGTCATTTATAACTCTGCAGGTTTGTGAATTACAGTGCCCCTGAGCTCCTTTCTTCAAGTCGCTTTCTCGTGAGCTGGCCGCATCACCGCAGGATTGCTTCAGGCCCTAATCTGGTTCCGGCACGGCACGCTGAGCCTTTGGTTAATTCCTCTTCCTGGTGGGAAATGAGAGTTAAATTTGCCCGTCCAGACACCTCCAGCTGGTCTGTCATTGGTTCTCCCTATTCCTGTTCATCTTCCGCAGAAATTGCAAACTGGGCCAAACAGGAGGTTAAAGGCACTGACTCTCCAAGTCGGGAGAGTGTTAGTAAAGCGTCTGGAATGTTGCACCCGAGTACCAGGGGACGAAAACTGACACATATTGGAACACGTCTCCCGATCACACGGTTGATCATACTCTGGCTTCCACATGCATGTTTTAGCTGAAGGAAGAATACCTTCAACCTGGAGAGTTGAGACCCGTGGAATGGGTACCATGCAATATGACTTCAAAGGGTCTTCATTTGCTCACTGAACCTCTCCAATCCTATCACTGCTGCGATTATGCCCCTGTACACACGCTTGATTCTCTTTCGGAGACATAGCAATCCATAGGTTTTAAGATACTTCCTAGTCAGGTACACTCTTAGGCATTTAATATGGGGTGTTGAGTCCATTTCGTTGAGCAAGGAGTAGCTCTTGTCTATTCCATATTTGGCTTAAGGAACTTTATCTGTGCTCATTTCAATCTCTGGTTTTATGCAGCACCCCAACTCACCTTTCCCCTTAAGCAAGCATAAGTTGGGTTTCTAAATTTGAGACCCTGTTCTGTTTTGTAATTCAATTCCTGTGTAGCCAAGTTTACATTCCGTGTATTAGTGATATCTTATGATGTTTCTTTTCCTGTGTGACTTATTTCAGTTAGAATCATCATACCTGAATCCACTCATTATGCTGCTACGGGCCTGATGACATAGATTTCATTGCTGAGTGATACTGCATTGTACGTAAGTACCACAACTTCTTTATCCATTTTTCACTTTCTGCGATATTGAACTTGTACCGTAAACCAGGTTCTTGTAAACAGAGCCGTCCCAACCTTTGGGGTGGCTGTGTCTTTTGATTTTAATTTCCCTAAGCTATAGGACCATAAGTGGAAGTGCCCTAGGCTCTGTTGCTTTGTTTTTTAGATGTTTCAGGAAACACCATACACTTCTCCCGAGTGGCTGTTGGCAATTTACATCCCGCCCATCAGCATAAAAAGGCTCCCAGTTCTCCATGGCCTGTCCTGCCTTTCTGGATTTTACACTTTTTTCAGATGGCCCTTTTGACCGGAGGGAATTGAGACTTCATTGTAGTGCAGATTTCCTTTGCAAGCTTGCTTGGTTGGCCAAAAAGGGCGTATGCGTTTTTTCCTGAATATATTCAGGAAAAAACGCATACGCCCTTTTTGGCCAAGTGCATCATTGTGGACGTTCTGCCTCTTTTCCTATGCTTTAAATGCAATTCCAGTCTACCTCCTGAAATCGGTTTCCTGCAATTCTGCCCCGCTTTCAAGTCCTCTTGGCAGCCTTACTTCAGTATATTTTTGGACGATAGCTGTCATTTATAACTCTGCAGGTTTGTGAATTACAGTGCCCCTGAGCTCCTTTCTTCAACTCGCTTTCTTGTGAGCTGGCCACAACACCGCAGGATGGCTTCAGGCCCTAATCCGGTTCCGGCACGGCACACTGAGCCTTTGGTTAATTCCTCTTCCTGGTGGGAAATGAGAGTTAAATTTGCCCGTCCAGACACCTCCAGCTAGTCTCTCATTGGTTCTCCCTATTCCTGTTCATCTTCCGCAGAAATTGCAAACTGGGCCAAACAGGAGGTTAAAGGCACTGACTCTCCAAGTCGGGAGAGTGTTAGTAAAGCGTCTGGAATGTTGCACCCGAGTACCAGGGGACGAAAACTGACACATTTTGGAATACATCTCCCGATCACACGGTTGATCATACTCTGGGTTCCACATGCATGTTTTAGCTGAAGGAAGAATACCTTCAACCTGGAGAGTTGAGACCCGTGGAATGGGTACCATGCAATATGACTTCAAAGGGTTTTCATTTGCTCACCGAACTTTTCCAATCCTATCACTGCTGCGTTTATGTCCCTGTACACATGCTTGATTCTCTTTCGGAGACATAGCAATCCATAGGTTTTAAGATACTTCCTAGTCAGGTACACTCTTAGGCATTTAATATGAGGTGTTGAGTCCATTTCATTGAGCAAGGAGTAGCTCTTGTCTATTCCATATTTGGCTTAAGGAACTTTATCTGTGCTCATTTCAATCTCTGGTTTTATGCAGCACCCCAACTCACCTTTCCCCTTAAGCAAGCATAAGTTGGTTTTCTAAATTTGAGACCCTGTTCTGTTTTGTAATTCAGTTCCTGTGTAGCCAAGGTTACATTCCGTGTATTAGTGATATCTTATGATGTTTCTTTTCCTGTGTGACTTATTTCAGTTAGAATCATCATACCTGAATCCACTCATTATGCTGCTACGGGCCTGATGACATAGATTTCATTGCTGAGTGATACTGCATTGTACGTAAGTACCACAACTTCTTTATCCATTTTTCACTTTCTGCGATATTGAACTTGTACCGTAAACCAGGTTCTTGTAAACAGAGCCGTCCCAACCTTTGGTGTGGCTGTGTCTTTTTGATTTTAATTTCCCTAAGCTATAGGACGATAAGTGGAAGTGCCCTAGGCTCTGTTGCTTTGTTTTTTAGATGTTTCAGGAAACACCATACAGTTCTCCCGAGTGGCTGTTGGCAATTGACATCCCGCCCATCAGCATAACAAGGCTCCCAGTTCTCCATGGCCTGTCCTGCCTTTCTGGATTTTACACTTTTTTCAGATGGCCCTTTTGACCGGGGGGAAGTGAGACTTCACTGTAGTGCAGATTTCCTTTGCAAGCTTGCTTGGTTGGCCAAAAAGGGCGTATGCGATTTTTCCTGAATATATTCAGGAAAAAAGGCATACGCCCTTTTTGGCCAAGTGCATCATTGTGGACGTTCTGCCTCTTTTCCTATGCTTTAAATGCAATTCCAGTCTACCTCCTGAAATCGGTTTCCTGCAATTCTGCCCCGCTTTCAAGTCCTCTTGGCAGCCTTACTTCAGTATATTTTTGGACGATAGCTGTCATTTATAACTCTGCAGGTTTGTGAATTACAGTGCCCCTGAGCTCCTTTCTTCAACTCGCTTTCTCGTGAGCTGGCCGCAACACCGCAGGATGGCTTCAGGCCCTAATCTGGTTCCGGCACGGCACGCTGAGCCTTTGGTTAATTCCTCTTCCTGGTGGGAAATGAGAGTTAAATTTGCCCGTCCAGACACCTCCATCTAGTCTGTCATTGGTTCTGCCTATTCCTGTTCATCTTCCGCAGAAATTGCAAACTGGGCCAAACAGGAGGTTAAAGGCACTGACTCTCCAAGTCGGGAGAGTGTTAGTAAAGCGTCTGGAATGTTGCACCCGAGTACCAGGGGACGAAAACTGACACATATTGGAACACGTCTCCCGATCACACGGTTGATCATACTCTGGCTTCCACATGCATATTTTAGCTGAAGGAAGAACACCTTAAACCTGAAGAGTTGAGACCCGTGGAATGGGTACCATGCAATATGACTTCAAAGGGTCTTCATTTGCTCACCGAACTTCTCCAATCCTATCACTGCTGCGTTTATGCCCCTGTACACACGCTTGATTCTCTTTCAGAGACATAGCAATCCATAGGTTTTAAGATACTTCCTAGTCAGGTACACTCTTAGGCATTTAATATGGGGTGTTGAGTCCATTTCGTTGAGCAAGGAGTAGCTCTTGTCTATTCCATATTTGGCTTAAGGAACTTTATCTGTGCTCATTTCAATCTCTGGTTTTATGCAGCACCCCAACTCACCTTTCCCCTTAAGCAAGCATAAGTTGGTTTTCTAAATTTGAGACCCTGTTCTGTTTTGTAATTCAGTTCCTGTGTAGCCAAGGTTACATTCCGTGTATTAGTGATATCTTATGATGTTTCTTTTCCTGTGTGACTTATTTCAGTTAGAATCATCATACCTGAATCCACTCATTATGCTGCTACGGGCCTGATGACATAGATTTCATTGCTGAGTGATACTGCATTGTACGTAAGTACCACAACTTCTTTATCCATTTTTCACTTTCTGCGATATTGAACTTGTACCGTAAACCAGGTTCTTGTAAACAGAGCCGTCCCAACCTTTGGGGTGGCTGTGTCTTTTTGATTTTAATTTCCCTAAGCTATAGGACCATAAGTGGAAGTGCCCTAGGCTCTGTTGCTTTGTTTTTTAGATGTTTCAGGAAACACCATACACTTCTCCCGAGTGGCTGTTGGCAATTTACATCCCGCCCATCAGCATAACAAGGCTCCCAGTTCTCCATGGCCTGTCCTGCCTTTCTGGATTTTACACTTTTTTCAGATGGCCCTTTTGACCGGGGGGAAGTGAGACTTCATTGTAGTGCAGATTTCCTTTGCAAGCTTGCTTGGTTGGCCAAAAAGTGCGTATGTGTTTTTTCCTGAATATATTCAGGAAAAAACGCATACGCCCTTTTTGGCCAAGTGCATCATTGTGGACGTTCTGCCTCTTTTCCTATGCTTTCAATGCAATTCCAGTCTACCTCCTGAAATCGGTTTCCTGCAATTCTGCCCCGCTTTCAAGTCCTCTTGGCAGCCTTACTTCAGTATATTTTTGGACGATAGCTGTCATTTATAACTCTGCAGGTTTGTGAATTACAGTGCCCCTGAGCTCCTTTCTTCAACTCGCTTTCTCGTGAGCTGGCCGCAACACCGCAGGATGGCTTCAGGCCCTAATCTGGTTCCGGCACGGCACGCTGAGCCTTTGGTTAATTCCTCTTCCTGGTGGGAAATGAGAGTTAAATTTGCCCGTCCAGACACCTCCAGCTAGTCTCTCATTGGTTCTCCCTATTCCTGTTCATCTTCCGCAGAAATTGCAAACTGGGCCAAACAGGAGGTTAAAGGCACTGACTCTCCAAGTCGGGAGAGTGTTAGTAAAGCGTCTGGAATGATGCACCCGAGTACCAGGGGATGAAAACTGACACATATTGGAACACGTCTCCCGATCACACGGTTGATCATACTCTGGCTTCCAAATGCATGTTTTAGCTGAAGGAAGAATACCTTAAACCTGGAGAGTTGAGACCTGTGGAATGGGTACCATGCAATATGACTTCAAAGGGTCTTCATTTGCTCACTGAACCTCTCCAATCCTATCACTGCTGCGTTTATGCCCCTGCACACACGCTTGATTCTCTTTCGGAGACATAGCAATCCATAGGTTTTAAGATACTTCCTAGTCAGGTACATTCTTAGGTGTTTAATATGGGGTGTTGAATCCATTTCGTTGAGCAAGGAGTAGCTCTTGTCTATTCCATATTTGGCTTAAGGAACTTTATCTGTGCTCATTTCAATCTCTGGTTTTATGCAGCACCCCAACTCACCTTTCCCCTTAAGCAAGCATAAGTTGGTTTTCTAAATTTGAGACCCTGTTCTGTTTTGTAATTCAGTTCCTATGTAGCCAAGTTTACATTCCGTGTATTAGTGATATCTTATGATGTTTCTTTTCCTGTGTGACTTATTTCAGTTAGAATCATCATACCTGAATCCACTCATTATGCTGCTACGGGCCTGATGACATAGATTTCATTGCTGAGTGATATTGCATTGTACGTAAGTACCACAACTTCTTTATCCATTTTTCACTTTCTGCGATATTGAACTTGTACCGTAAACCAGGTTCTTGTAAACAGAGCCGTCCCAACCTTTGGGGTGGCTGTGTCTTTTTGATTTTAATTTCCCTAAGCTATAGGACCATAAGTGGAAGTGCCCTAGGCTCTGTTGCTTTGTTTTTTAGATGTTTCAGGAAACACCATACACTTCTCCCGAGTGGCTGTTGGCAATTTACATCCCGCCCATCAGCATAACAAGGCTCCCAGTTCTCCATGGCCTGTCCTGCCTTTCTGGATTTTACACTTTTTTCAGATGGCCCTTTTGACCGGGGGGAAGTGAGACTTCATTGTAGTGCAGATTTCCTTTGCAAGCTTGCTTGGTTGGCCAAAAAGGGCGTATGCGTTTTTTCCTGAATATATTCAGGAAAAAAGGCATACGCCCTTTTTGGCCAAGTGCATCATTGTGGACGTTCTGCCTCTTTTCCTATGCTTTAAATGCAATTCCAGTCTACCTCCTGAAATCGGTTTCCTGCAATTCTGCCCCGCTTTCAAGTCCTCTTGGCAGCCTTACTTCAGTATATTTTTGGATGATAGCTGTCATTTATAACTCTGCAGGTTTGTGAATTACAGTGCCCCTGAGCTCCTTTCTTCAAGTCGCTTTCTTGTGAGCTGGCCACAACACCGCAGGATGGCTTCAGGCCCTAATCTGGTTCCGGCACGGCACGCTGAGCCTTTGGTTAATTCCTCTTCCTGGTGGGAAATGAGAGTTAAATTTGCCCGTCCAGACACCTCCAGCTAGTCTGTCATTGGTTCTCCCTATTCCTGTTCATCTTCCGCAGAAATTGCAAACTGGGCCAAACAGGAGGTTAAAGGCACTGACTCTCCAAGTCGGGAGAGTGTTAGTAAAGCGTCTGGAATGTTGCACCCGAGTACCAGGGGACGAAAACTGACATATATTGGAACACGTCTCCCGATCACACGGTTGATCATACTCTGGCTTCCAAATGCATGTTTTAGCTGAAGGAAGAATACCTTAAACCTGGAGAGTTGAGACCCGTGGAATGGGTACCATGCAATATGACTTCAAAGGGTCTTCATTTGCTCACCGAACTTCCCCAATCCTATCACTGCTGCGTTTATGCCCCTGTACACACGCTTGATTCTCTTTCAGAGACATAGCAATCCATAGGTTTTAAGATACTTCCTAGTCAGGTACACTCTTAGGCATTTAATATGGGGTGTTGAGTCCATTTCGTTGAGCAAGGAGTAGCTCTTGTCTATTCCATATTTGGCTTAAGGAACTTTATCTGTGCTCATTTCAATCTCTGGTTTTATGCAGCACCCCAACTCACCTTTCCCCTTAAGCAAGCATAAGTTGGTTTTCTAAATTTGAGACCCTGTTCTGTTTTGTAATTCAGTTCCTGTGTAGCCAAGGTTACATTCCGTGTATTAGTGATATCTTATGATGTTTCTTTTCCTGTGTGACTTATTTCAGTTAGAATCATCATACCTGAATCCACTCATTATGCTGCTACGGGCCAGATGACATAGATTTCATTGCTGAGTGATACTGCATTGTACGTAAGTACCACAACTTCTTTATCCATTTTTCACTTTCTGCGATATTGAACTTGTACCGTAAACCAGGTTCTTGTAAACAGAGCCGTCCCAAACTTTGGGGTGGCTGTGTCTTTTTGATTTTAATTTCCCTAAGCTATAGGACCATAAGTGGAAGTGCCCTAGGCTCTGTTGCTTTGTTTTTTAGATGTTTCAGGAAACACCATACACTTCTCCCGAGTGGCTGTTGGCAATTTACATCCCGCCCATCAGCATAACAAGGCTCCCAGTTCTCCATGGCCTGTCCTGCCTTTCTGGATTTTACACTTTTTTCAGATGGCCCTTTTGACCGGGGGGAAGTGAGACTTCATTGTAGTGCAGATTTCCTTTGCAAGCTTGCTTGGTTGGCCAAAAAGGGCGTATGCGTTTTTTCCTGAATATATTCAGGAAAAAAGGCATACGCCCTTTTTGGCCAAGTGCATCATTGTGGACGTTCTGCCTCTTTTCCTATGCTTTCAATGCAATTCCAGTCTACCTCCTGAAATCGGTTTCCTGCAATTCTGCCCCGCTTTCAAGTCCTCTTGGCAGCCTTACTTCAGTATATTTTTGGACGATAGCTGTCATTTATAACTCTGCAGGTTTGTGAATTACAGTGCCCCTGAGCTCCTTTCTTCAAGTCGCTTTCTTGTGAGCTGGCCACAACACCGCAGGATGGCTTCAGGCCCTAATCTGGTTCCGGCACGGCACGCTGAGCCTTTGGTTAATTCCTCTTCCTGGTGGGAAATGAGAGTTAAATTTGCCCGTCCAGACACCTCCAGCTAGTCTGTCATTGGTTCTCCCTATTCCTGTTCATCTTCCGCAGAAATTGCAAACTGGGCCAAACAGGAGGTTAAAGGCACTGACTCTCCAAGTCGGGAGAGTGTTAGTAAAGCGTCTGGAATGTTGCACCCGAGTACCAGGGGACGAAAACTGACACATATTGGAACACGTCTCCCGATCACACGGTTGATCATACTCTGGCTTCCAAATGCATGTTTTAGCTGAAGGAAGAATACCTTAAACCTGGAGAGTTGAGACCCATGGAATGGGTACCATGCAATATGACTTCAAAGGGTCTTCATTTGCTCACCGAACTTCTCCAATCCTATCACTGCTGCGTTTATGCCCCTGTACACACGCTTGATTCTCTTTCAGAGACATAGCAATCCATAGGTTTTAAGATACTTCCTAGTCAGGTACACTCTTAGGCATTTAATATAGGGTGTTGAGTCCATTTCGTTGAGCAAGGAGTAGCTCTTGTCTTTTCCATATTTGGCTTAAGGAACTTTATCTGTGCTCATTTCAATCTCTGGTTTTATGCAGCACCCCAACTCACCTTTCCCCTTAAGCAAGCATAAGTTGGTTTTCTAAGTTTGAGACCCTGTTCTGTTTTGTAATTCAGTTCCTGTGTAGCCAAGGTTACATTCCGTGTATTAGTGATATCTTATGATGTTTCTTTTTCTGTGTGACTCATTTCAGTTAGAATCATTGTACCTGAATCCACTCATTATGCTGCTACGGGCCTGATGACATAGATTTCATTGCTGAGTGATATTGCATTGTACGTAAGTACCACAACTTCTTTATCCATTTTTCACTTTCTGCGATATTGAACTTGTACCGTAAACCAGGTTCTTGTAAACAGAGCCGTCCCAACCTTTGGGGTGGCTGTGTCTTTTGATTTTAATTTCCCAAAGCTATAGGACCATAAGTGGAAGTGCCCTAGGCTCTGTTGCTTTGTTTTTTAGATGTTTCAGGAAACACCATACACTTCTCCCGAGTGGCTGTTGGCAATTTACATCCCGCCCATCAGCATAACAAGGCTCCCAGTTCTCCATGGCCTGTCCTGCCTTTCTGGATTTTACACTTTTTTCAGATGGCCCTTTTGACCGGGGGGAAGTGAGACTTCATTGTAGTGCAGATTTCCTTTGCAAGCTTGCTTGGTTGGCCAAAAAGGGCGTATGCGTTTTTTCCTGAATATATTCAGGAAAAAAGGCATACGCCCTTTTTGGCCAAGTGCATCATTGTGGACGTTCTGCCTCTTTTCCTATGCTTTCAATGCAATTCCAGTCTACCTCCTGAAATCGGTTTCCTGCAATTCTGCCCCGCTTTCAAGTCCTCTTGGCAGCCTTACTTCAGTATATTTTTGGACGATAGCTGTCATTTATAACTCTGCAGGTTTGTGAATTACAGTGCCCCTGAGCTCCTTTCTTCAAGTCGCTTTCTCGTGAGCTGGCCGCAACACCGCAGGATGGCTTCAGGCCCTAATCTGGTTCCGGCACGGCACGCTGAGCCTTTGGTTAATTCCTCTTCCTGGTGGGAAATGAGAGTTAAATTTGCCCGTCCAGACACCTCCAGCTAGTCTGTCATTGGTTCTCCCTATTCCTGTTCATCTTCCGCAGAAATTGCAAACTGGGCCAAACAGGAGGTTAAAGGCACTGACTCTCCAAGTCGGGAGAGTGTTAGTAAAGCGTCTGGAATGTTGCACCCGAGTACCAGGGGACGAAAACTGACACATATTGGAACACGTCTCCCGATCACACGGTTGATCATACTCTGGGTTCCACATGCATGTTTTAGCTGAAGGAAGAATACCTTCAACCTGGAGAGTTGAGACCCGTGGAATGCGTACCATGCAATATGACTTCAAAGGGTCTTCATTTGCTCACCGAACCTCTCCAATCCTATCACTGCTGCGATTATGCCCCTGCACACACGCTTGATTCTCTTTCGGAGACATAGCAATCCATAGGTTTTAAGATACTTCCTAGTCAGGTACATTCTTAGGTGTTTAATATGGGGTGTTGAATCCATTTCGTTGAGCAAGGAGTAGCTCTTGTCTATTCCATATTTGGCTTAAGGAACTTTATCTGTGCTCATTTCCATCTCTGTTTTTATGCAGCACCCCAACTCACCTTTCCCCTTAAGCAAGCATAAGTTGGTTTTCTAAATTTGAGACCCTGTTCTGTTTTGTAATTCAGTTCCTGTGTAGCCAAGTTTACATTCCGTGTATTAGTGATATCTTATGATGTTTCTTTTTCTCTGTGACTTATTTCAGTTAGAATCATCATACCTGAATCCACTCATTATGCTGCTACGGGCCTGATGACATAGATTTCATTGCTGAGTGATACTGCATTGTACGTAAGTACCACAACTTCTTTATCCATTTTTCACTTTCTGCGATATTGAACTTGTACCGTAAACCAGGTTCTTGTAAACAGAGCCGTCCCAACTTTTGGGGTGGCTGTGTCTTTTTGATTTTAATTTCTCTAAGCTATAGGACCATAAGTGGAAGTGCCCTAGGCTCTGTTGCTTTGTTTTTTAGATGTTTCAGGAAACACCATACACTTCTCCCGAGTGGCTGTTTGCAATTTACATCCCGCCCATCAGCATAACAAGGCTCCCAGTTCTCCATGGCCTGTCCTGCCTTTCTGGATTTTACACTTTTTTCAGATGGCCCTTTTGACCGGGGGGAAGTGAGACTTCATTGTAGTGCAGATTTCCTTTGCAAGCTTGCTTGGTTGGCCAAAAAGGGCGTATGCGTTTTTTCCTGAATATATTCAGGAAAAAACGCATACGCCCTTTTTGGCCAAGTGCATCATTGTGGACGTTCTGCCTCTTTTCCTATGCTTTCAATGCAATTCCAGTCTACCTCCTGAAATCGGTTTCCTGCAATTCTGCCCCGCTTTCAAGTCCTCTTGGCAGCCTTACTTCAGTATATTTTTGGACGATAGCTGTCATTTATAACTCTGCAGGTTTGTGAATTACAGTGCCCTTGAGCTCCTTTCTTCAACTCGCTTTCTCGTGAGCTGGCCGCATCACCGCAGGATTGCTTCAGGCCCTAATCTGGTTCCGGCACGGCACGCTGAGCCTTTGGTTAATTCCTCTTCCTGGTGGGAAATGAGAGTTAAATTTGCCCGTCCAGACACCTCCATCTAGTCTGTCATTGGTTCTGCCTATTCCTGTTCATCTTCCGCAGAAATTGCAAACTGGGCCAAACAGGAGGTTAAAGGCACTGACTCTCCAAGTCGGGAGAGTGTTAGTAAAGCGTCTGGAATGTTGCACCCGAGTACCAGGGGACGAAAACTGACACATATTGGAACACGTCTCCCGATCACACGGTTGATCATACTCTGGCTTCCACATGCATGTTTTAGCTGAAGGAAGAATACCTTCAACCTGGAGAGTTGAGACCCGTGGAATGGGTACCATGCAATATGACTTCAAAGGGTCTTCATTTGCTCACCGAACTTCTCCAATCCTATCACTGCTGCGATTATGCCCCTGCACACACGCTTGATTCTCTTTCGGAGACATAGCAATCCATAGGTTTTAAGATACTTCCTAGTCAGGTACACTCCTAGGCATTTAATATGGGGTGTTGAGTCCATTTCGTTGAGCAAGGAGTAGCTCTTGTCTATTCCATATTTGGCTTAAGGAACTTTATCTGTGCTCATTTCAATCTCTGGTTTTATGCAGCACCCCAACTCACCTTTCCCCTTAAGCAAGCGTAAGTTGGTTTTCTAAATTTGAGACCCTGTTCTGTTTTGTAATTCAGTTCCTGTGTACCCAAGGTTACATTCCGTGTATTAGTGATATCTTATGATGTTTCTTTTCCTGTGTGACTTATTTCAGTTAGAATCATCATACCTGAATCCACTCATTATGCTGCTACAGGCGTGATGACATAGATTTCATTGCTGAGTGATACTGCATTGTACGTAAGTACCACAACTTCTTTATCCATTTTTCACTTTCTGCGATATTGAACTTGTACCGTAAACCAGGTTCTTGTAAACAGAGCCGTCCCAACCTTTGGGGTGGCTGTGTCTTTTTGATTTTAATTTCCCTAAGGTATAGGACGATAAGTGGAAGTGCCCTAGGCTCTGTTGCTTTGTTTTTTAGATGTTTCAGGAAACACCATACACTTCTCCCGAGTGGCTGTTGGCAATTGACATCCCGCCCATCAGCATAACAAGGCTCCCAGTTCTCCATGGCCTGTCCTGCCTTTCTGGATTTTACACTTTTTTCAGATGGCCCTTTTGACCGGGGGGAAGTGAGACTTCATTGTAGTGCAGATTTCCTTTGCAAGCTTGCTTGGTTGGCCAAAAAGGGCGTATGCGTTTTTTCCTGAATATATTCAGGAAAAAACGCATACGCCCTTTTTGGCCAAGTGCATCGTTGTGGACGTTCTGCCTCTTTTCCTATGCTTTAAATGCAATTCCAGGCTACCTCCTGAAATCGGTTTCCTGCAATTCTGCCCCGCTTTCAAGTCCTCTTGGCAGCCTTACTTCAGTATATTTTTGGACGATAGCTGTCATTTATAACTCTGCAAGTTTGTGAATTACAGTGCCCCTGAGCTCCTTTCTTCAACTCGCTTTCTCGTGAGCTGGCCGCAACACCGCAGGATGGCTTCAGGCCCTAATCTGGTTCCGGCACGGCACGCTGAGCCTTTGGTTAATTCCTCTTCCTGGTGGGAAATGAGAGTTAAATTTGCCCGTCCAGACACCTCCAGCTAGTCTGTCATTGGTTCTGCCTATTCCTGTTCATCTTCCGCAGAAATTGCAAACTGGGCCAAACAGGAGGTTAAAGGCACTGACTCTCCAAGTCGGGAGAGTGTTAGTAAAGCGTCTGGAATGTTGCACCTGAGTACCAGGGGACGAAACCTGAGACATATTTGAACGCGTCTCCCGATCACACGGTTGATCATACTCTGGGTTCCACATGCATGTTTTAGCTGAAGGAAGAATACCTTTAACCTGGAGAGTTGAGACCCGTGGAATGGGTACCATGCAATATGACTTCAAAGGGTCTTCATTTGCTCACCGAACCTCTCCAATCCTATCACTGCTGCGTTTATGCCCCTGTACACACACTTGATTCTCTTTCAGAGACATAGCAATCCATAGGTTTTAAATACTTCCTAGTCAGGTACACTCTTAGGCATTTAATATGGGGTGTTGAGTCCATTTCGTTGAGCAAGGAGTAGCTCTTGTCTATTCCATATTTGGCTTAAGGAACTTTATCTGTGCTCATTTCAATCTCTGGTTTTATGCAGCACCCCAACTCACCTTTCCCCTTAAGCAAGCGTAAGTTGGTTTTCTAAATTTGAGACCCTGTTCTGTTTTGTAATTCAGTTCCTGTGTAGCCAAGGTTACATTCCGTGTATTAGTGATATCTTATGATGTTTCTTTTCCTGTGTGACTTATTTCAGTTAGAATCATCATACCTGAATCCACTCATTATGCTGCTATGGGCGTGATGACATAGATTTCATTGCTGAGTGATACTGCATTGTACGTAAGTACCACAACTTCTTTATCCATTTTTCACTTTCTGCGATATTGAACTTGTACCGTAAACCAGGTTCTTGTAAACAGAGCCGTCCCAACCTTTGGGGTGGCTGTGTCTTTTTGATTTTAATTTCCCTAAGCTATAGGACCATAAGTGGAAGTGCCCTAGGCTCTGTTGCTCTGTTTTTTATATGTTTCAGGAAACACCATACACTTCTCCCGAGTGGCTGTTGGCAATTGACATCCCGCCCATCAGCATAACAAGGCTCCCAGTTCTCCATGGCCTGTCCTGCCTTTCTGGATTTTACCCTTTTTTCAGATGGCCCTTTTGACCGGGGGGAAGTGAGACTTCATTGTAGTGCAGATTTCCTTTGCAAGCTTGCTTGGTTGGCCAAAAAGGGCGTATGCGTTTTTTCCTGAATATATTCAGGAAAAAACGCATACGCCCTTTTTGGCCAAGTGCATCATTGTGGACGTTCTGCCTCTTTTCCTATGCTTTAAATGCAATTCCAGGCTACCTCCTGAAATTGGTTTCCTGCAATTCTGCCCCGCTTTCAAGTCCTCTTGGCAGCCTTACTTCAGTATATTTTTGGACGATAGCTGTCATTTATAACTCTGCAGGTTTGTGAATTACAGTGCCCCTGAGCTCCTTTCTTCAACTCGCTTTCTTGTGAGCTGGCCGCAACACCGCAGGATGGCTTCAGGCCCTAATCTGGTTCCGGCACGGCACGCTGAGCCTTTGGTTAATTCCTCTTCCTGGTGGGAAATGAGAGTTAAATTTGCCCGTCCAGACACCTGCAGCTGGTCTGTCATTGGTTCTCCCTATTCCTGTTCATCTTCCGCAGAAATTGCAAACTGGGCCAAACAGGAGGTTAAAGGCACTGACTCTCCAAGTCGGGAGAGTGTTAGTAAAGCGTCTGGAATGTTGCACCCGAGTACCAGGGGACGAAAACTGACACATATTGGAACACGTCTCCCGATCACACGGTTGATCATACTCTGGGTTCCACATGCATGTTTTAGCTGAAGGAAGAATACCTTCAACCTGGAGAGTTGAGACCCGTGGAATGGGTACCATGCAATATGACTTCAAAGGGTCTTCATTTGCTCACCGAACCTCTCGAATCCTATCACTGCTGCGATTATGACCCTGCACACACGCTTGATTCTCTTTCGGAGACATAGCAATCCATAGGTTTTAAGATACTTCCTAGTCAGGTACACTCTTAGGCATTTAATTTGGGGTGTTGAGTCCATTTCGTTGAGCAAGGAGTAGCTCTTGTCTATTCCATATTTGGCTTAAGGAACTTTATCTGTGCTCATTTCAATCTCTGGTTTTATGCAGCACCCCAACTCACCTTTCCCCTTAAGCAAGCATAAGTTGGGTTTCTAAATTTGAGACCCTGTTCTGTTTTGTAATTCAGTTCCTATGTAGCCAAGTTTACATTCCGTGTATTAGTGATATCTTATGATGTTTCTTTTCCTGTGTGACTTATTTCAGTTAGAATCATCATACCTGAATCCACTCATTATGCTGCTACGGGCCTGATGACATAGATTTCATTGCTGAGTGATACTGCATTGTACGTAAGTACCACAACTTCTTTATCCATTTTTCACTTTCTGCGATATTGAACTTGTACCGTAAACCAGGTTCTTGTAAACAGAGCCGTCCCAACCTTTGGGGTGGCTGTGTCTTTTGATTTTAATTTCCCTAAGCTATAGGACCATAAGTGGAAGTGCCCTAGGCTCTGTTGCTTTGTTTTTTAGATGTTTCAGGAAACACCATACACTTCTCCCGAGTGGCTCTTGGCAATTTACATCCCGCCCATCAGCATAACAAGGCTCCCAGTTCTCCATGGCCTGTCCTGCCTTTCTGGATTTTACACTTTTTTCAGATGGCCCTTTTGACCGGGGGGAAGTGAGACTTCACTGTAGTGCAGATTTCCTTTGCAAGCTTGCTTGGTTGGCCAAAAAGGGCGTATGCGTTTTTTCCTGAATATATTCAGGAAAAAAGGCATACGCCCTTTTTGGCCAAGTGCATCATTGTGGACGTTCTGCCTCTTTTCCTATGCTTTAAATGCAATTCCAGTCTACCTCCTGAAATCGGTTTCCTGCAATTCTGCCCCGCTTTCAAGTCCTCTTGGCAGCCTTACTTCAGTATATTTTTGGACGATAGCTGTCATTTATAACTCTGCAGGTTTGTGAATTACAGTGCCCCTGAGCTCCTTTCTTCAAGTCGCTTTCTCGTGAGCTGGCCGCATCACCGCAGGATTGCTTCAGGCCCTAATCTGGTTCCGGCACGGCACGCTGAGCCTTTGGTTAATTCCTCTTCCTGGTGGGAAATGAGAGTTAAATTTGCCCGTCCAGACACCTCCAGCTGGTCTGTCATTGGTTCTCCCTATTCCTGTTCATCTTCCGCAGAAATTGCAAACTGGGCCAAACAGGAGGTTAAAGGCACTGACTCTCCAAGTCGGGAGAGTGTTAGTAAAGCGTCTGGAATGTTGCACCCGAGTACCAGGGGACGAAAACTGACACATATTGGAACACGTCTCCCGATCACACGGTTGATCATACTCTGGCTTCCACATGCATGTTTTAGCTGAAGGAAGAATACCTTCAACCTGGAGAGTTGAGACCCGTGGAATGGGTACCATGCAATATGACTTCAAAGGGTCTTCATTTGCTCACTGAACCTCTCCAATCCTATCACTGCTGCGATTATGCCCCTGTACACACGCTTGATTCTCTTTCGGAGACATAGCAATCCATAGGTTTTAAGATACTTCCTAGTCAGGTACACTCTTAGGCATTTAATATGGGGTGTTGAGTCCATTTCGTTGAGCAAGGAGTAGCTCTTGTCTATTCCATATTTGGCTTAAGGAACTTTATCTGTGCTCATTTCAATCTCTGGTTTTATGCAGCACCCCAACTCACCTTTCCCCTTAAGCAAGCATAAGTTGGGTTTCTAAATTTGAGACCCTGTTCTGTTTTGTAATTCAATTCCTGTGTAGCCAAGTTTACATTCCTTGTATTAGTGATATCTTATGATGTTTCTTTTCCTGTGTGACTTATTTCAGTTAGAATCATCATACCTGAATCCACTCATTATGCTGCTACGGGCCTGATGACATAGATTTCATTGCTGAGTGATACTGCATTGTACGTAAGTACCACAACTTCTTTATCCATTTTTCACTTTCTGCGATATTGAACTTGTACCGTAAACCAGGTTCTTGTAAACAGAGCCGTCCCAACCTTTGGGGTGGCTGTGTCTTTTGATTTTAATTTCCCTAAGCTATAGGACCATAAGTGGAAGTGCCCTAGGCTCTGTTGCTTTGTTTTTTAGATGTTTCAGGAAACACCATACACTTCTCCCGAGTGGCTGTTGGCAATTTACATCCCGCCCATCAGCATAAAAAGGCTCCCAGTTCTCCATGGCCTGTCCTGCCTTTCTGGATTTTACACTTTTTTCAGATGGCCCTTTTGACCGGAGGGAATTGAGACTTCATTGTAGTGCAGATTTCCTTTGCAAGCTTGCTTGGTTGGCCAAAAAGGGCGTATGCGTTTTTTCCTGAATATATTCAGGAAAAAACGCATACGCCCTTTTTGGCCAAGTGCATCATTGTGGACGTTCTGCCTCTTTTCCTATGCTTTAAATGCAATTCCAGTCTACCTCCTGAAATCGGTTTCCTGCAATTCTGCCCCGCTTTCAAGTCCTCTTGGCAGCCTTACTTCAGTATATTTTTGGACGATAGCTGTCATTTATAACTCTGCAGGTTTGTGAATTACAGTGCCCCTGAGCTCCTTTCTTCAACTCGCTTTCTTGTGAGCTGGCCACAACACCGCAGGATGGCTTCAGGCCCTAATCCGGTTCCGGCACGGCACACTGAGCCTTTGGTTAATTCCTCTTCCTGGTGGGAAATGAGAGTTAAATTTGCCCGTCCAGACACCTCCAGCTAGTCTCTCATTGGTTCTCCCTATTCCTGTTCATCTTCCGCAGAAATTGCAAACTGGGCCAAACAGGAGGTTAAAGGCACTGACTCTCCAAGTCGGGAGAGTGTTAGTAAAGCGTCTGGAATGTTGCACCCGAGTACCAGGGGACGAAAACTGACACATTTTGGAATACATCTCCCGATCACACGGTTGATCATACTCTGGGTTCCACATGCATGTTTTAGCTGAAGGAAGAATACCTTCAACCTGGAGAGTTGAGACCCGTGGAATGGGTACCATGCAATATGACTTCAAAGGGTTTTCATTTGCTCACCGAACTTTTCCAATCCTATCACTGCTGCGTTTATGTCCCTGTACACATGCTTGATTCTCTTTCGGAGACATAGCAATCCATAGGTTTTAAGATACTTCCTAGTCAGGTACACTCTTAGGCATTTAATATGAGGTGTTGAGTCCATTTCATTGAGCAAGGAGTAGCTCTTGTCTATTCCATATTTGGCTTAAGGAACTTTATCTGTGCTCATTTCAATCTCTGGTTTTATGCAGCACCCCAACTCACCTTTCCCCTTAAGCAAGCATAAGTTGGTTTTCTAAATTTGAGACCCTGTTCTGTTTTGTAATTCAGTTCCTGTGTAGCCAAGGTTACATTCCGTGTATTAGTGATATCTTATGATGTTTCTTTTCCTGTGTGACTTATTTCAGTTAGAATCATCATACCTGAATCCACTCATTATGCTGCTACGGGCCTGATGACATAGATTTCATTGCTGAGTGATACTGCATTGTACGTAAGTACCACAACTTCTTTATCCATTTTTCACTTTCTGCGATATTGAACTTGTACCGTAAACCAGGTTCTTGTAAACAGAGCCGTCCCAACCTTTGGTGTGGCTGTGTCTTTTTGATTTTAATTTCCCTAAGCTATAGGACGATAAGTGGAAGTGCCCTAGGCTCTGTTGCTTTGTTTTTTAGATGTTTCAGGAAACACCATACAGTTCTCCCGAGTGGCTGTTGGCAATTGACATCCCGCCCATCAGCATAACAAGGCTCCCAGTTCTCCATGGCCTGTCCTGCCTTTCTGGATTTTACACTTTTTTCAGATGGCCCTTTTGACCGGGGGGAAGTGAGACTTCACTGTAGTGCAGATTTCCTTTGCAAGCTTGCTTGGTTGGCCAAAAAGGGCGTATGCGATTTTTCCTGAATATATTCAGGAAAAAAGGCATACGCCCTTTTTGGCCAAGTGCATCATTGTGGACGTTCTGCCTCTTTTCCTATGCTTTAAATGCAATTCCAGTCTACCTCCTGAAATCGGTTTCCTGCAATTCTGCCCCGCTTTCAAGTCCTCTTGGCAGCCTTACTTCAGTATATTTTTGGACGATAGCTGTCATTTATAACTCTGCAGGTTTGTGAATTACAGTGCCCCTGAGCTCCTTTCTTCAACTCGCTTTCTCGTGAGCTGGCCGCAACACCGCAGGATGGCTTCAGGCCCTAATCTGGTTCCGGCACGGCACGCTGAGCCTTTGGTTAATTCCTCTTCCTGGTGGGAAATGAGAGTTAAATTTGCCCGTCCAGACACCTCCATCTAGTCTGTCATTGGTTCTGCCTATTCCTGTTCATCTTCCGCAGAAATTGCAAACTGGGCCAAACAGGAGGTTAAAGGCACTGACTCTCCAAGTCGGGAGAGTGTTAGTAAAGCGTCTGGAATGTTGCACCCGAGTACCAGGGGACGAAAACTGACACATATTGGAACACGTCTCCCGATCACACGGTTGATCATACTCTGGCTTCCACATGCATATTTTAGCTGAAGGAAGAACACCTTAAACCTGAAGAGTTGAGACCCGTGGAATGGGTACCATGCAATATGACTTCAAAGGGTCTTCATTTGCTCACCGAACTTCTCCAATCCTATCACTGCTGCGTTTATGCCCCTGTACACACGCTTGATTCTCTTTCAGAGACATAGCAATCCATAGGTTTTAAGATACTTCCTAGTCAGGTACACTCTTAGGCATTTAATATGGGGTGTTGAGTCCATTTCGTTGAGCAAGGAGTAGCTCTT
Source organism: Lagenorhynchus albirostris (assembly GCF_949774975.1). Lineage (NCBI taxonomy): Eukaryota > Metazoa > Chordata > Mammalia > Artiodactyla > Delphinidae > Lagenorhynchus > Lagenorhynchus albirostris. Next base: position 786,377 of record NW_026783267.1, read on the forward strand.
GTCTATTCCATATTTGGCTTAAGGAACTTTATCTGTGCTCATTTCAATCTCTGGTTTTATGCAGCACCCCAACTCACCTTTCCCCTTAAGCAAGCATAAGTTGGTTTTCTAAATTTGAGACCCTGTTCTGTTTTGTAATTCAGTTCCTGTGTAGCCAAGGTTACATTCCGTGTATTAGTGATATCTTATGATGTTTCTTTTCCTGTGTGACTTATTTCAGTTAGAATCATCATACCTGAATCCACTCATTATGCTGCTACGGGCCTGATGACATAGATTTCATTGCTGAGTGATACTGCATTGTACGTAAGTACCACAACTTCTTTATCCATTTTTCACTTTCTGCGATATTGAACTTGTACCGTAAACCAGGTTCTTGTAAACAGAGCCGTCCCAACCTTTGGGGTGGCTGTGTCTTTTTGATTTTAATTTCCCTAAGCTATAGGACCATAAGTGGAAGTGCCCTAGGCTCTGTTGCTTTGTTTTTTAGATGTTTCAGGAAACACCATACACTTCTCCCGAGTGGCTGTTGGCAATTTACATCCCGCCCATCAGCATAACAAGGCTCCCAGTTCTCCATGGCCTGTCCTGCCTTTCTGGATTTTACACTTTTTTCAGATGGCCCTTTTGACCGGGGGGAAGTGAGACTTCATTGTAGTGCAGATTTCCTTTGCAAGCTTGCTTGGTTGGCCAAAAAGTGCGTATGTGTTTTTTCCTGAATATATTCAGGAAAAAACGCATACGCCCTTTTTGGCCAAGTGCATCATTGTGGACGTTCTGCCTCTTTTCCTATGCTTTCAATGCAATTCCAGTCTACCTCCTGAAATCGGTTTCCTGCAATTCTGCCCCGCTTTCAAGTCCTCTTGGCAGCCTTACTTCAGTATATTTTTGGACGATAGCTGTCATTTATAACTCTGCAGGTTTGTGAATTACAGTGCCCCTGAGCTCCTTTCTTCAACTCGCTTTCTCGTGAGCTGGCCGCAACACCGCAGGATGGCTTCAGGCCCTAATCTGGTTCCGGCACGGCACGCTGAGCCTTTGGTTAATTCCTCTTCCTGGTGGGAAATGAGAGTTAAATTTGCCCGTCCAGACACCTCCAGCTAGTCTCTCATTGGTTCTCCCTATTCCTGTTCATCTTCCGCAGAAATTGCAAACTGGGCCAAACAGGAGGTTAAAGGCACTGACTCTCCAAGTCGGGAGAGTGTTAGTAAAGCGTCTGGAATGATGCACCCGAGTACCAGGGGATGAAAACTGACACATATTGGAACACGTCTCCCGATCACACGGTTGATCATACTCTGGCTTCCAAATGCATGTTTTAGCTGAAGGAAGAATACCTTAAACCTGGAGAGTTGAGACCTGTGGAATGGGTACCATGCAATATGACTTCAAAGGGTCTTCATTTGCTCACTGAACCTCTCCAATCCTATCACTGCTGCGTTTATGCCCCTGCACACACGCTTGATTCTCTTTCGGAGACATAGCAATCCATAGGTTTTAAGATACTTCCTAGTCAGGTACATTCTTAGGTGTTTAATATGGGGTGTTGAATCCATTTCGTTGAGCAAGGAGTAGCTCTTGTCTATTCCATATTTGGCTTAAGGAACTTTATCTGTGCTCATTTCAATCTCTGGTTTTATGCAGCACCCCAACTCACCTTTCCCCTTAAGCAAGCATAAGTTGGTTTTCTAAATTTGAGACCCTGTTCTGTTTTGTAATTCAGTTCCTATGTAGCCAAGTTTACATTCCGTGTATTAGTGATATCTTATGATGTTTCTTTTCCTGTGTGACTTATTTCAGTTAGAATCATCATACCTGAATCCACTCATTATGCTGCTACGGGCCTGATGACATAGATTTCATTGCTGAGTGATATTGCATTGTACGTAAGTACCACAACTTCTTTATCCATTTTTCACTTTCTGCGATATTGAACTTGTACCGTAAACCAGGTTCTTGTAAACAGAGCCGTCCCAACCTTTGGGGTGGCTGTGTCTTTTTGATTTTAATTTCCCTAAGCTATAGGACCATAAGTGGAAGTGCCCTAGGCTCTGTTGCTTTGTTTTTTAGATGTTTCAGGAAACACCATACACTTCTCCCGAGTGGCTGTTGGCAATTTACATCCCGCCCATCAGCATAACAAGGCTCCCAGTTCTCCATGGCCTGTCCTGCCTTTCTGGATTTTACACTTTTTTCAGATGGCCCTTTTGACCGGGGGGAAGTGAGACTTCATTGTAGTGCAGATTTCCTTTGCAAGCTTGCTTGGTTGGCCAAAAAGGGCGTATGCGTTTTTTCCTGAATATATTCAGGAAAAAAGGCATACGCCCTTTTTGGCCAAGTGCATCATTGTGGACGTTCTGCCTCTTTTCCTATGCTTTAAATGCAATTCCAGTCTACCTCCTGAAATCGGTTTCCTGCAATTCTGCCCCGCTTTCAAGTCCTCTTGGCAGCCTTACTTCAGTATATTTTTGGACGATAGCTGTCATTTATAACTCTGCAGGTTTGTGAATTACAGTGCCCCTGAGCTCCTTTCTTCAAGTCGCTTTCTTGTGAGCTGGCCACAACACCGCAGGATGGCTTCAGGCCCTAATCTGGTTCCGGCACGGCACGCTGAGCCTTTGGTTAATTCCTCTTCCTGGTGGGAAATGAGAGTTAAATTTGCCCGTCCAGACACCTCCAGCTAGTCTGTCATTGGTTCTCCCTATTCCTGTTCATCTTCCGCAGAAATTGCAAACTGGGCCAAACAGGAGGTTAAAGGCACTGACTCTCCAAGTCGGGAGAGTGTTAGTAAAGCGTCTGGAATGTTGCACCCGAGTACCAGGGGACGAAAACTGACATATATTGGAACACGTCTCCCGATCACACGGTTGATCATACTCTGGCTTCCAAATGCATGTTTTAGCTGAAGGAAGAATACCTTAAACCTGGAGAGTTGAGACCCGTGGAATGGGTACCATGCAATATGACTTCAAAGGGTCTTCATTTGCTCACCGAACTTCCCCAATCCTATCACTGCTGCGTTTATGCCCCTGTACACACGCTTGATTCTCTTTCAGAGACATAGCAATCCATAGGTTTTAAGATACTTCCTAGTCAGGTACACTCTTAGGCATTTAATATGGGGTGTTGAGTCCATTTCGTTGAGCAAGGAGTAGCTCTTGTCTATTCCATATTTGGCTTAAGGAACTTTATCTGTGCTCATTTCAATCTCTGGTTTTATGCAGCACCCCAACTCACCTTTCCCCTTAAGCAAGCATAAGTTGGTTTTCTAAATTTGAGACCCTGTTCTGTTTTGTAATTCAGTTCCTGTGTAGCCAAGGTTACATTCCGTGTATTAGTGATATCTTATGATGTTTCTTTTCCTGTGTGACTTATTTCAGTTAGAATCATCATACCTGAATCCACTCATTATGCTGCTACGGGCCAGATGACATAGATTTCATTGCTGAGTGATACTGCATTGTACGTAAGTACCACAACTTCTTTATCCATTTTTCACTTTCTGCGATATTGAACTTGTACCGTAAACCAGGTTCTTGTAAACAGAGCCGTCCCAAACTTTGGGGTGGCTGTGTCTTTTTGATTTTAATTTCCCTAAGCTATAGGACCATAAGTGGAAGTGCCCTAGGCTCTGTTGCTTTGTTTTTTAGATGTTTCAGGAAACACCATACACTTCTCCCGAGTGGCTGTTGGCAATTTACATCCCGCCCATCAGCATAACAAGGCTCCCAGTTCTCCATGGCCTGTCCTGCCTTTCTGGATTTTACACTTTTTTCAGATGGCCCTTTTGACCGGGGGGAAGTGAGACTTCATTGTAGTGCAGATTTCCTTTGCAAGCTTGCTTGGTTGGCCAAAAAGGGCGTATGCGTTTTTTCCTGAATATATTCAGGAAAAAAGGCATACGCCCTTTTTGGCCAAGTGCATCATTGTGGACGTTCTGCCTCTTTTCCTATGCTTTAAATGCAATTCCAGTCTACCTCCTGAAATCGGTTTCCTGCAATTCTGCCCCGCTTTCAAGTCCTCTTGGCAGCCTTACTTCAGTATATTTTTGGACGATAGCTGTCATTTATAACTCTGCAGGTTTGTGAATTACAGTGCCCCTGAGCTCCTTTCTTCAAGTCGCTTTCTTGTGAGCTGGCCACAACACCGCAGGATGGCTTCAGGCCCTAATCTGGTTCCGGCACGGCACGCTGAGCCTTTGGTTAATTCCTCTTCCTGGTGGGAAATGAGAGTTAAATTTGCCCGTCCAGACACCTCCAGCTAGTCTGTCATTGGTTCTCCCTATTCCTGTTCATCTTCCGCAGAAATTGCAAACTGGGCCAAACAGGAGGTTAAAGGCACTGACTCTCCAAGTCGGGAGAGTGTTAGTAAAGCGTCTGGAATGTTGCACCCGAGTACCAGGGGACGAAAACTGACACATATTGGAACACGTCTCCCGATCACACGGTTGATCATACTCTGGCTTCCAAATGCATGTTTTAGCTGAAGGAAGAATACCTTAAACCTGGAGAGTTGAGACCCATGGAATGGGTACCATGCAATATGACTTCAAAGGGTCTTCATTTGCTCACCGAACTTCTCCAATCCTATCACTGCTGCGTTTATGCCCCTGTACACACGCTTGATTCTCTTTCAGAGACATAGCAATCCATAGGTTTTAAGATACTTCCTAGTCAGGTACACTCTTAGGCATTTAATATAGGGTGTTGAGTCCATTTCGTTGAGCAAGGAGTAGCTCTTGTCTTTTCCATATTTGGCTTAAGGAACTTTATCTGTGCTCATTTCAATCTCTGGTTTTATGCAGCACCCCAACTCACCTTTCCCCTTAAGCAAGCATAAGTTGGTTTTCTAAGTTTGAGACCCTGTTCTGTTTTGTAATTCAGTTCCTGTGTAGCCAAGGTTACATTCCGTGTATTAGTGATATCTTATGATGTTTCTTTTTCTGTGTGACTCATTTCAGTTAGAATCATTGTACCTGAATCCACTCATTATGCTGCTACGGGCCTGATGACATAGATTTCATTGCTGAGTGATATTGCATTGTACGTAAGTACCACAACTTCTTTATCCATTTTTCACTTTCTGCGATATTGAACTTGTACCGTAAACCAGGTTCTTGTAAACAGAGCCGTCCCAACCTTTGGGGTGGCTGTGTCTTTTGATTTTAATTTCCCAAAGCTATAGGACCATAAGTGGAAGTGCCCTAGGCTCTGTTGCTTTGTTTTTTAGATGTTTCAGGAAACACCATACACTTCTCCCGAGTGGCTGTTGGCAATTTACATCCCGCCCATCAGCATAACAAGGCTCCCAGTTCTCCATGGCCTGTCCTGCCTTTCTGGATTTTACACTTTTTTCAGATGGCCCTTTTGACCGGGGGGAAGTGAGACTTCATTGTAGTGCAGATTTCCTTTGCAAGCTTGCTTGGTTGGCCAAAAAGGGCGTATGCGTTTTTTCCTGAATATATTCAGGAAAAAAGGCATACGCCCTTTTTGGCCAAGTGCATCATTGTGGACGTTCTGCCTCTTTTCCTATGCTTTCAATGCAATTCCAGTCTACCTCCTGAAATCGGTTTCCTGCAATTCTGCCCCGCTTTCAAGTCCTCTTGGCAGCCTTACTTCAGTATATTTTTGGACGATAGCTGTCATTTATAACTCTGCAGGTTTGTGAATTACAGTGCCCCTGAGCTCCTTTCTTCAAGTCGCTTTCTCGTGAGCTGGCCGCAACACCGCAGGATGGCTTCAGGCCCTAATCTGGTTCCGGCACGGCACGCTGAGCCTTTGGTTAATTCCTCTTCCTGGTGGGAAATGAGAGTTAAATTTGCCCGTCCAGACACCTCCAGCTAGTCTGTCATTGGTTCTCCCTATTCCTGTTCATCTTCCGCAGAAATTGCAAACTGGGCCAAACAGGAGGTTAAAGGCACTGACTCTCCAAGTCGGGAGAGTGTTAGTAAAGCGTCTGGAATGTTGCACCCGAGTACCAGGGGACGAAAACTGACACATATTGGAACACGTCTCCCGATCACACGGTTGATCATACTCTGGGTTCCACATGCATGTTTTAGCTGAAGGAAGAATACCTTCAACCTGGAGAGTTGAGACCCGTGGAATGCGTACCATGCAATATGACTTCAAAGGGTCTTCATTTGCTCACCGAACCTCTCCAATCCTATCACTGCTGCGATTATGCCCCTGCACACACGCTTGATTCTCTTTCGGAGACATAGCAATCCATAGGTTTTAAGATACTTCCTAGTCAGGTACATTCTTAGGTGTTTAATATGGGGTGTTGAATCCATTTCGTTGAGCAAGGAGTAGCTCTTGTCTATTCCATATTTGGCTTAAGGAACTTTATCTGTGCTCATTTCCATCTCTGTTTTTATGCAGCACCCCAACTCACCTTTCCCCTTAAGCAAGCATAAGTTGGTTTTCTAAATTTGAGACCCTGTTCTGTTTTGTAATTCAGTTCCTGTGTAGCCAAGTTTACATTCCGTGTATTAGTGATATCTTATGATGTTTCTTTTTCTGTGTGACTTATTTCAGTTAGAATCATCATACCTGAATCCACTCATTATGCTGCTACGGGCCTGATGACATAGATTTCATTGCTGAGTGATACTGCATTGTACGTAAGTACCACAACTTCTTTATCCATTTTTCACTTTCTGCAATATTGAACTTGTACCGTAAACCAGGTTCTTGTAAACAGAGCCGTCCCAACTTTTGGGGTGGCTGTGTCTTTTTGATTTTAATTTCTCTAAGCTATAGGACCATAAGTGGAAGTGCCCTAGGCTCTGTTGCTTTGTTTTTTAGATGTTTCAGGAAACACCATACACTTCTCCCGAGTGGCTGTTTGCAATTTACATCCCGCCCATCAGCATAACAAGGCTCCCAGTTCTCCATGGCCTGTCCTGCCTTTCTGGATTTTACACTTTTTTCAGATGGCCCTTTTGACCGGGGGGAAGTGAGACTTCATTGTAGTGCAGATTTCCTTTGCAAGCTTGCTTGGTTGGTCAAAAAGGGCGTATGCGTTTTTTCCTGAATATATTCAGGAAAAAACGCATACGCCCTTTTTGGCCAAGTGCATCATTGTGGACGTTCTGCCTCTTTTCCTATGCTTTCAATGCAATTCCAGTCTACCTCCTGAAATCGGTTTCCTGCAATTCTGCCCCGCTTTCAAGTCCTCTTGGCAGCCTTACTTCAGTATATTTTTGGACGATAGCTGTCATTTATAACTCTGCAGGTTTGTGAATTACAGTGCCCTTGAGCTCCTTTCTTCAACTCGCTTTCTCGTGAGCTGGCCGCATCACCGCAGGATTGCTTCAGGCCCTAATCTGGTTCCGGCACGGCACGCTGAGCCTTTGGTTAATTCCTCTTCCTGGTGGGAAATGAGAGTTAAATTTGCCCGTCCAGACACCTCCATCTAGTCTGTCATTGGTTCTGCCTATTCCTGTTCATCTTCCGCAGAAATTGCAAACTGGGCCAAACAGGAGGTTAAAGGCACTGACTCTCCAAGTCGGGAGAGTGTTAGTAAAGCGTCTGGAATGTTGCACCCGAGTACCAGGGGACGAAAACTGACACATATTGGAACACGTCTCCCGATCACACGGTTGATCATACTCTGGCTTCCACATGCATGTTTTAGCTGAAGGAAGAATACCTTCAACCTGGAGAGTTGAGACCCTTGGAATGGGTACCATGCAATATGACTTCAAAGGGTCTTCATTTGCTCACCGAACTTCTCCAATCCTATCACTGCTGCGATTATGCCCCTGCACACACGCTTGATTCTCTTTCGGAGACATAGCAATCCATAGGTTTTAAGATACTTCCTAGTCAGGTACATTCTTAGGTGTTTAATATGGGGTGTTGAATCCATTTCGTTGAGCAAGGAGTAGCTCTTGTCTATTCCATATTTGGCTTAAGGAACTTTATCTGTGCTCATTTCAATCTCTGGTTTTATGCAGCACCCCAACTCACCTTTCCCCTTAAGCAAGCATAAGTTGGTTTTCTAAATTTGAGACCCTGTTCTGTTTTGTAATTCAGTTCCTGTGTAGCCAAGTTTACATTCCGTGTATTAGTGATATCTTATGATGTTTCTTTTTCTGTGTGACTTATTTCAGTTAGAATCGTCATACCTGAATCCACTCATTATGCTGCTACGGGCCTGATGACATAGATTTCATTGCTGAGTGATACTGCATTGTACGTAAGTACCACAACTTCTTTATCCATTTTTCACTTTCTGCGATATTGAACTTGTACCATAAACCAGGTTCTTGTAAACGGAGCCGTCCCAACTTTTGGGGTGGCTGTGTCTTTTTGATTTTAATTTCCCTAAGCTATAGGACCATAAGTGGAAGTGCCCTAGGCTCTGTTGCTTTGTTTTTTAGATGTTTCAGGAAACACCATACACTTCTCCCGAGTGGCTGTTGGCAATTGACATCCCGCCCATCAGCATAACAAGGCTCCCAGTTCTCCATGGCCTGTCCTGCCTTTCTGGATTTTACACATTTTTCAGATGGCCCTTTTAACCGGGGGGAAGTGAGACTTCACTGTAGTGCAGATTTCCTTTGCAAGCTTGCTTGGTTGGCCAAAAAGGGCGTATGCGTTTTTTCCTGAATATATTCAGGAAAAAACGCATACGCCCTTTTTGGCCAAGGGCATCATTGTGGACGTTCTGCCTCTTTTCCTATGTTTTAAATGCAATTCCAGTCTACCTCCTGAAATCGGTTTCCTGCAATTCTGCCCTGCTTTCAAGTCCTCTTGGCAGCCTTACTTCAGTATATTTTTGGACGATAGCTGTCATTTATAACTCTGCAGGTTTGTGAATTACAGTGCCCCTGAGCTCCTTTCTTCAACTCGCTTTCTCGTGAGCTGGCCGCAACACCGCAGGATGGCTTCAGGCCCTAATCTGGTTCCGGCACGGCACGCTGAGCCTTTGGTTAATTCCTCTTCCTGGTGGGAAATGAGAGTTAAATTTGCCCGTCCAGACACCTCCAGCTAGTCTGTCATTGGTTCTCCCTATTCCTGTTCATCTTCCGCAGAAATTGCAAACTCGGCCAAACAGGAAGTTAAAGGCACTGACTCTCCAAGTCGGGAGAGTGTTAGTAAAGCGTCTGGAATGTTGCACCCGAGTACCAGGGGACGAAAACTGACACATATTGGAACACGTCTCCCGATCACACGGTTGATCATACTCTGGGTTCCACATGCATGTTTTAGCTGAAGGAAGAATACCTTAAACCTGGAGAGTTGAGACCCGTGGAATGGGTACCATGCAATATGACTTCAAAGGGTCTTCATTTGCTCACCGAACTTCTCCAATCCTATCACTGCTGCGTTTATGCCCCTGTACACACGCTTGATTCTCTTTCGGAGACATAGCAATCCATAGGTTTTAAGATACTTCCTAGTCAGGTACACTCTTAGGCATTTAATTTGGGGTGTTGAGTCCATTTCGTTGAGCAAGGAGTAGCTCTTGTCTATTCCATATTTGGCTTAAGGAACTTTATCTGTGCTCATTTCAATCTCTGGTTTTATGCAGCACCCCAACTCACCTTTCCCCTTAAGCAAGCATAAGTTGGTTTTCTAAATTTGAGACCCTGTTCTGTTTTGTAATTCAGTTCCTGTGTAGCCAAGTTTACATTCCGTGTATTAGTGATATCTTATGATGTTTCTTTTTCTGTGTGACTTATTTCAGTTAGAATCATCATACCTGAATCCACTCATTATGCTGCTACGGGCCTGATGACATAGATTTCATTGCTGAGTGATACTGCATTGTACGTAAGTACCACAACTTCTTTATCCATTTTTCACTTTCTGCGATATTGAACTTGTACCGTAAACCAGGTTCTTGTAAACAGAGCCGTCCCAACTTTTGGGGTGGCTGTGTCTTTTTGATTTTAATTTCCCTAAGCTATAGGACCATAAGTGGAAGTGCCCTAGGCTCTGTTGCTTTGTTTTTTAGATGTTTCAGGAAACACCATACACTTCTCCCGAGTGGCTGTTGGCAATTGACATCCCGCCCATCAGCATAACAAGGCTCCCAGTTCTCCATGGCCTGTCCTGCCTTTCTGGATTTTACACTTTTTTCAGATGGCCCTTTTGACCGGGGGGAAGTGAGACTTCATTGTAGTGCAGATTTCCTTTGCAAGCTTGCTTGGTTGGCCAAAAAGGGCGTATGCGTTTTTTCCTGAATATATTCAGGAAAAAAGGCATACGCCCTTTTTGGCCAAGTGCATCATTGTGGACGTTCTGCCTCTTTTCCTATGTTTTAAATGCAATTCCAGTCTACCTCCTGAAATCGGTTTCCTGCAATTCTGCCCCGCTTTCAAGTCCTCTTGGCAGCCTTACTTCAGTATATTTTTGGACGATAGCTGTCATTTATAACTCTGCAGGTTTGTGAATTACAGTGCCCCTGAGCTCCTTTCTTCAACTCGCTTTCTCGTGAGCTGGCCGCATCACCGCAGGATTGCTTCAGGCCCTAATCTGGTTCCGGCACGGCACGCTGAGCCTTTGGTTAATTCCTCTTCCTGGTGGGAAATGAGAGTTAAATTTGCCCGTCCAGACACCTCCAGCTAGTCTGTCATTGGTTCTCCCTATTCCTGTTCATCTTCCGCAGAAATTGCAAACTGGGCCAAACAGGAGGTTAAAGGCACTGACTCTCCAAGTCGGGAGAATGTTAGTAAAGCGTCTGGAATGTTGCACCCGAGTACCAGGGGACGAAAACTGACACATATTGGAACACGTCTCCCGATCACATGGTTGATCATACTCTGGGTTCCACATGCATGTTTTAGCTGAAGGAAGAATACCTTAAACCTGGAGAGTTGAGACCCGTGGAATGGGAACCATGCAATATGACTTCAAAGGGTCTTCATTTGCTAACCGAACTTCTCCAATCCTATCAATGCTGCGATTATGCCCCTGCACACACGCTTCATTCTCTTTCGGAGACATAGCAATCCATAGGTTTTAAGATACTTCCTAGTCAGGTACATTCTTAGGTGTTTAATACGGGGTGTTGAATCCATTTCGTTGAGCAAGGAGTAGCTCTTGTCTATTCCATATTTGGCTTAAGGAACTTTATCTGTGCTCATTTCAATCTCTGGTTTTATGCAGCACCCCAACTCACCTTTCCCCTTAAGCAAGCATAAGTTGGTTTTCTAAATTTGAGACCCTGTTCTGTTTTGTAATTCAGTTCCTGTGTAGCCAAGGTTACATTCCGTGTATTAGTGATATCTTATGATGTTTCTTTTCCTGTGTGACTTATTTCAGTTAGAATCATCATACCTGAATCCACTCATTATGCTGCTACGGGCCTGATGACATAGATTTCATTGCTGAGTGATAGTGTATTGTACGTAAGTACCACAACTTCTTTATCCATTTTTCACTTTCTGCAATATTGAACTTGTACCGTAAACCAGGTTCTTGTAAACAGAGCCGTCCCAACCTTTGGGGTGGCTGTGTCTTTTGATTTTAATTTCCCTAAGCTATAGGACCATAAGTGGAAGTGCTCTAGGCTCTGTTGCTTTGTTTTTTAGATGTTTCAGGAAACACCATACACTTCTCCCGAGTGGCTGTTGGCAATTTACATCCCGCCCATCAGCATAACAAGGCTCCCAGTTCTCCATGGCCTGTCCTGCCTTTCTGGATTTTACACTTTTTTCAGATGGCCCTTTTGACCAGGGGGAAGTGAGACTTCACTGTAGTGCAGATTTCCTTTGCAAGCTTGCTTGGTTGGCCAAAAAGGGCGTATGCGTTTTTTCCTGAATATATTCAGGAAAAAAGGCATACGCCCTTTTTGGCCAAGTGCATCATTGTGGACGTTCTGCCTCTTTTCCTATGTTTTAAATGCAATTCCAGTCTACCTCCTGAAATCGGTTTCCTGCAATTCTGCCCCGCTTTCAAGTCCTCTTGGCAGCCTTACTTCAGTATATTTTTGGACGATAGCTGTCATTTATAACTCTGCAGGTTTGTGAATTACAGTGCCCCTGAGCTCCTTTCTTCAACTCGCTTTCTCGTGAGCTGGCCGCATCACCGCAGGATTGCTTCAGGCCCTAATCTGGTTCCGGCACGGCACGCTGAGCCTTTGGTTAATTCCTCTTCCTGGTGGGAAATGAGAGTTAAATTTGCCCGTCCAGACACCTCCAGCTAGTCTGTCATTGGTTCTCCCTATTCCTGTTCATCTTCCGCAGAAATTGCAAACTGGGCCAAACAGGAGGTTAAAGGCACTGACTCTCCAAGTCGGGAGAATGTTAGTAAAGCGTCTGGAATGTTGCACCCGAGTACCAGGGGACGAAAACTGACACATATTGGAACACGTCTCCCGATCACATGGTTGATCATACTCTGGGTTCCACATGCATGTTTTAGCTGAAGGAAGAATACCTTAAACCTGGAGAGTTGAGACCCGTGGAATGGGAACCATGCAATATGACTTCAAAGGGTCTTCATTTGCTAACCGAACTTCTCCAATCCTATCAATGCTGCGATTATGCCCCTGCACACACGCTTCATTCTCTTTCGGAGACATAGCAATCCATAGGTTTTAAGATACTTCCTAGTCAGGTACATTCTTAGGTGTTTAATACGGGGTGTTGAATCCATTTCGTTGAGCAAGGAGTAGCTCTTGTCTATTCCATATTTGGCTTAAGGAACTTTATCTGTGCTCATTTCAATCTCTGGTTTTATGCAGCACCCCAACTCACCTTTCCCCTTAAGCAAGCATAAGTTGGTTTTCTAAATTTGAGACCCTGTTCTGTTTTGTAATTCAGTTCCTGTGTAGCCAAGGTTACATTCCGTGTATTAGTGATATCTTATGATGTTTCTTTTCCTGTGTGACTTATTTCAGTTAGAATCATCATACCTGAATCCACTCATTATGCTGCTACGGGCCTGATGACATAGATTTCATTGCTGAGTGATAGTGTATTGTACGTAAGTACCACAACTTCTTTATCCATTTTTCACTTTCTGCAATATTGAACTTGTACCGTAAACCAGGTTCTTGTAAACAGAGCCGTCCCAACCTTTGGGGTGGCTGTGTCTTTTGATTTTAATTTCCCTAAGCTATAGGACCATAAGTGGAAGTGCTCTAGGCTCTGTTGCTTTGTTTTTTAGATGTTTCAGGAAACACCATACACTTCTCCCGAGTGGCTGTTGGCAATTTACATCCCGCCCATCAGCATAACAAGGCTCCCAGTTCTCCATGGCCTGTCCTGCCTTTCTGGATTTTACACTTTTTTCAGATGGCCCTTTTGACCAGTGGGAAGTGAGACTTCACTGTAGTGCAGATTTCCTTTGCAAGCTTGCTTGGTTGGCCAAAAAGGGCGTATGCGTTTTTTCCTGAATATATTCATGAAAAAACGCATACGCCCTTTTTGGCCAAGTGCATCATTGTGGACGTTCTGCCTCTTTTCCTGTGCTTTCAATGCAATTCCAGTCTACCTCCTGAAATCGGTTTCCTGCAATTCTGCCCCGCTTTCAAGTCCTCTTGGCAGCCTTACTTCAGTATATTTTTGGACGATAGCTGTCATTTATAACTCTGCAGGTTTGTGAATTACAGTGCCCCTGAGCTCCTTTCTTCAACTCGCTTTCTCGTGAGCTGGCCGCATCACCGCAGGATGGCTTCAGGCCCTAATCTGGTTCCGGCACGGCACGCTGAGCCTTTGGTTAATTCCTCTTCCTGGTGGGAAATGAGAGTTAAATTTGCCCGTCCAGACACCTCCAGCTAGTCTGTCATTGGTTCTCCCTATTCCTGTTCATCTTCCACAGAAATTGCAAACTGGGCCAAACAGGAGGTTAAAGGCACTGACTCTCCAAGTCGGGAGAGTGTTAGTAAAGCGTCTGGAATGTTGCACCCGAGTACCAGGGGACGAAAACTGACACATATTGGAAAACGTCTCCCGATCACACGGTTGATCATACTCTGGGTTCCACATGCATGTTTTAGCTGAAGGAAGAATACCTTAAACCTGGAGAGTTGAGACCCGTGGAATGGGTACCATGCAATATGACTTCAAAGGGTCTTCATTTGCTCACCGAACTTCTCCAATCCTATCACTGCTGCGTTTATGCCCCTGTACACACACTTGATTCTCTTTCAGAGACATAGCAATCCATAGGTTTTAAGATACTTCCTAGTCAGGTACACTCTTAGGCATTTAATTTGGGGTGTTGAGTCCATTTCGTTGAGCAAGGAGTAGCTCTTGTCTATTCCATATTTGGCTTAAGGAACTTTATCTGTGCTCATTTCAATCTCTGGTTTTATGCAGCACCCCAACTCACCTTTCCCCTAAAGCAAGCATAAGTTGGTTTTCTAAATTTGAGACCCTGTTCTGTTTTGTAATTCAGTTCCTGTGTAGCCAAGTTTACATTCCGTGTATTAGTGATATCTTATGATGTTTCTTTTTCTGTGTGACTTATTTCAGTTAGAATCATCATACCTGAATCCACTCATTATGCTGCTACGGGCCTGATGACATAGATTTCATTGCTGAGTGATACTGCATTGTACGTAAGTACCACAACTTCTTTATCCATTTTTCACTTTCTGCGATATTGAACTTGTACCGTAAACCAGGTTCTTGTAAACAGAGCCGTCCCAACCTTTGGGGTGGCTGTGTCTTTTTGATTTTAATTTCCCTAAGCTATAGGACCATAAGTGGAAGTGCCCTAGGCTCTGTTGCTTTGTTTTTTAGATGTTTCAGGAAACACCATACACTTCTCCCGAGTGGCTGTTGGCAATTTACATCGCGCCCATCAACATAACAAGGTTCCCAGTTCTCCATGGCCTGTCCTGCCTTTCTGGATTTTACACTTTTTTCAGATGGCCCTTTTGACTGGGGGGAAGTGAGACTTCATTGTAGTGCAGATTTCCTTTGCAAGCTTGCTTGGTTGGCCAAAAAGGGCGTATGCGTTTTTTCCTGAATATATTCAGGAAAAAACGCATACGCCCTTTTTGGCCAAGTGCATCATTGTGGACGTTCTGCCTCTTTTCCTATGCTTTCAATGCAATTCCAGTCTACCTCCTGAGATCGGTTTCCTGCAATTCTGCCCCGCTTTCAAGTCCTCTTGGCAGCCTTACTTCAGTATATTTTTGGACAATAGCTGTCATTTATAACTCTGCAGGTTTGTGAATTACAGTGCCCCTGAGCTCCTTTCTTCAACTCGCTTTCTCGTGAGCTGGCCGCATCACCGCAGGATGGCTTCAGGCCCTAATCTGGTTCCGGCACGGCACGCTGAGCCTTTGGTTAATTCCTCTTCCTGGTGGGAAATGAGAGTTAAATTTGCCCGTCCAGACACCTCCAGCTAGTCTGTCATTGGTTCTCCCTATTCCTGTTCATCTTCTGCAGAAATTGCAAACTGGGCCAAACAGGAGGTTAAAGGCACTGACTCTCCAAGTCGGGAGAGTGTTAGTAAAGCGTCTGGAATGTTGCACCCGAGTACCAGGGGACGAAAACTGACACATATTGGAACACGTCTCCCGATCACATGGTTGATCATACTCTGGCTTCCAAATGCATGTTTTAGCTGAAGGAAGAATACCTTCAACCTGGAGAGTTGAGACCCGTGGAATGCGTACCATGCAATATGACTTCAAAGGGTCTTCATTTGCTCACTGAACCTCTCCAATCCTATCACTGCTGCGTTTATGCCCCTGCACACACGCTTGATTCTCTTTCGGAGACATAGCAATCCATAGGTTTTAAGATACTTCCTAGTCAGGTACATTCTTAGGTGTTTAATATGGGGTGTTGAATCCATTTCGTTGAGCAAGGAGTAGCTCTTGTCTATTCCATATTTGGCTTAAGGAACTTTATCTGTGCTCATTTCAATCTCTGGTTTTATGCAGCACCCCAACTCACCTTTCCCCTTAAGCAAGCATAAGTTGGTTTTCTAAATTTGAGACCCTGTTCTGTTTTGTAATTCAGTTCCTATGTAGCCAAGTTTACATTCCGTGTATTAGTGATATCTTATGATGTTTCTTTTCCTGTGTGACTTATTTCAGTTAGAATCATCATACCTGAATCCACTCATTATGCTGCTACGGGCCTGATGACATAGATTTCATTGCTGAGTGATATTGCATTGTACGTAAGTACCACAACTTCTTTATCCATTTTTCACTTTCTGCGATATTGAACTTGTACCGTAAACCAGGTTCTTGTAAACAGAGCCGTCCCAACCTTTGGGGTGGCTGTGTCTTTTTGATTTTAATTTCCCTAAGCTATAGGACGATAAGTGGAAGTGCCCTAGGCTCTGTTGCTTTGTTTTTTAGATGTTTCAGGAAACACCATACACTTCTCCCGAGTGGCTGTTGGCAATTGACATCCCGCCCATCAGCATAACAAGGCTCCCAGTTCTCCATGGCCTGTCCTGCCTTTCTGGATTTTACATTTTTCAGATGGCCCTTTTGACCGGGGGGAAGTGAGACTTCATTGTAGTGCAGATTTCCTTTGCAAGCTTGCTTGGTTGGCCAAAAAGGGCGTATGCGTTTTTTCCTGAATATATTCAGGAAAAAAGTCATACGCCCTTTTTGGCCAAGTGCATCATTGTGGACGTTCTGCCTCTTTTCCTATGTTTTAAATGCAATTCCAGTCTACCTCCTGAAATCGGTTTCCTGCAATTCTGCCCCGCTTTCAAGTCCTCTTGGCAGCCTTACTTCAGTATATTTTTGGACGATAGCTGTCATTTATAACTCTGCAGGTTTGTGAATTACAGTGCCCCTGAGCTCCTTTCTTCAACTCGCTTTCTCGTGAGCTGGCCGCATCACCGCAGGATGGCTTCAGGCCCTAATCTGGTTCCGGCACGGCACGCTGAGCCTTTGGTTAATTCCTCTTCCTGGTGGGAAATGAGAGTTAAATTTGCCCGTCCAGACACCTCCAGCTAGTCTGTCATTGGTTCTCCCTATTCCTGTTCATCTTCCGCAGAAATTGCAAACTGGGCCAAACAGGAGGTTAAAGGCACTGACTCTCCAAGTCGGGAGAGTGTTAGTAAAGCGTCTGGAATGTTGCACCCGAGTACCAGGGGACGAAAACTGACACATATTGGAACACGTCTCCCGATCACACGGTTGATCATACTCTGGCTTCCAAATGCATGTTTTAGCTGAAGGAAGAATACCTTAAACCTGGAGAGTTGAGACCCGTGGAATGGGTACCATGCAATATGACATCAAAGGGTCTTCATTTGCTCACTGAACCTCTCCAATCCTATCACTGCTGCGTTTATGCCCCTGCACACACGCTTGATTCTCTTTCGGAGACATAGCAATCCATAGGTTTTAAGATACTTCCTAGTCAGGTACATTCTTAGGTGTTTAATATGGGGTGTTGAATCCATTTCGTTGAGCAAGGAGTAGCTCTTGTCTATTCCATATTTGGCTTAAGGAACTTTATCTGTGCTCATTTCAATCTCTGGTTTTATGCAGCACCCCAAGTCACCTTTCCCCTTAAGCAAGCATAAGTTGGGTTTCTAAATTTGAGACCCTGTTCTGTTTTGTAATTCAGTTCCTATGTAGCCAAGTTTACATTCCGTGTATTAGTGATATCTTATGATGTTTCTTTTCCTGTGTGACTTATTTCAGTTAGAATCATCATACCTGAATCCACTCATTATGCTGCTACGGGCCTGATGACATAGATTTCATTGCTGAGTGATATTGCATTGTACGTAAGTACCACAACTTCTTTATCCATTTTTCACTTTCTGCGATATTGAACTTGTACCGTAAACCAGGTTCTTGTAAACAGAGCCGTCCCAACCTTTGGGGTGGCTGTGTCTTTTTGATTTTAATTTCCCTAAGCTATAGGACCATAAGTGGAAGTGCCCTAGGCTCTGTTGCTTTGTTTTTTAGATGTTTCAGGAAACACCATACACTTCTCCCGAGTGGCTGTTGGCAATTTACATCCCGCCCATCAGCATAACAAGGCTCCCAGTTCTCCATGGCCTGTCTTGCCTTTCTGGATTTTACACTTTTTTCAGATGGCCCTTTTGACCGGGGGGAAGTGAGACTTCATTGTAGTGCAGATTTCCTTTGCAAGCTTGCTTGGTTGGCCAAAAAGGGCGTATGTGTTTTTTCCTGAATATATTCAGGAAAAAACGCATACTCCCTTTTTGGCCAAGTGCATCATTGTGGACGTTCTGCCTCTTTTCCTATGCTTTAAATGCAATTCCAGTCTACCTCCTGAAATCGGTTTCCTGCAATTCTGCCCCGCTTTCAAGTCCTCTTGGCAGCCTTACTTCAGTATATTTTTGGACGATAGCTGTCATTTATAACTCTGCAGGTTTGTGAATTACAGTGCCCCTGAGCTCCTTTCTTCAACTCGCTTTCTCGTGAGCTGGCCGCAACACCGCAGGATGGCTTCAGGCCCTAATCTGGTTCCGGCACGGCACGCTGAGCCTTTGGTTAATTCCTCTTCCTGGTGGGAAATGAGAGTTAAATTTGCCCGTCCAGACACCTCCAGCTAGTCTGTCATTGGTTCTCCCTATTCCTGTTCATCTTCCGCAGAAATTGCAAACTGGGCCAAACAGGAGGTTAAAGGCACTGACTCTCCAAGTCGGGAGAGTGTTAGTAAAGCGTCTGGAATGTTGCACCCGAGTACCAGGGGACGAAAACTGACACATATTGGAACACGTCTCCCGATCACACGGTTGATCATACTCTGGCTTCCAAATGCATGTTTTAGCTGAAGGAAGAATACCTTAAACCTGGAGAGTTGAGACCCGTGGAATGGGTACCATGCAATATGACTTCAAAGGGTCTTCATTTGCTCACTGAACCTCTCCAATCCTATCACTGCTGCGTTTATGCCCCTGCACACACGCTTGATTCTCTTTCGGAGACATAGCAATCCATAGGTTTTAAGATACTTCCTAGTCAGGTACATTCTTAGGTGTTTAATATGGGGTGTTGAATCCATTTCGTTGAGCAAGGAGTAGCTCTTGTCTATTCCATATTTGGCTTAAGGAACTTTATCTGTGCTCATTTCAATCTCTGGTTTTATGCAGCACCCCAACTCACCTTTCCCCTTAAGCAAGCATAAGTTGGGTTTCTAAATTTGAGACCCTGTTCTGTTTTGTAATTCAGTTCCTATGTAGCCAAGGTTACATTCCGTGTATTAGTGATATCTTATGATGTTTCTTTTCCTGTGTGACTTATTTCAGTTAGAATCATGATACCTGAATCCACTCATTATGCTGCTATGGGCCTGATGACATAGATTTCATTGCTGAGTGATATTGCATTGTACGTAAGTACCACAACTTCTTTATCCATTTTTCACTTTCTGCGATATTGAACTTGTACCGTAAACCAGGTTCTTGTAAACAGAGCCGTCCCAACCTTTGGGGTGGCTGTGTCTTTTTGATTTTAATTTCCCTAAGCTATAGGACCATAAGTGGAAGTGCCCTAGGCTCTGTTGCTTTGTTTTTTAGATGTTTCAGGAAACACCATACACTTCTCCCGAGTGGCTGTTGGCAATTTACATCCCGCCCATCAGCATAACAAGGCTCCCAGTTCTCCATGGCCTGTCCTGCCTTTCTGGATTTTACACTTTTTTCAGATGGCCCTTTTGACCGGGGGGAAGTGAGACTTCATTGTAGTGCAGATTTCCTTTGCAAGCTTGCTTGGTTGGCCAAAAAGGGCGTATGTGTTTTTTCCTGAATATATTCAGGAAAAAACGCATACTCCCTTTTTGGCCAAGTGCATCATTGTGGACGTTCTGCCTCTTTTCCTATGCTTTAAATGCAATTCCAGTCTACATCCTGAGATCGGTTTCCTGCAATTCTGCCCCGCTTTCAAGTCCTCTTGGCAGCCTTACTTCAGTATATTTTTGGACGATAGCTGTCATTTATAACTCTGCAGGTTTGTGAATTACAGTGCCCCTGAGCTCCTTTCTTCAACTCGCTTTCTCGTGAGCTGGCCGCAACACCGCAGGATGGCTTCAGGCCCTAATCTGGTTCCGGCACGGCACGCTGAGCCTTTGGTTAATTCCTCTTCCTGGTGGGAAATGAGAGTTAAATTTGCCCGTCCAGACACCTCCATCTAGTCTGTCATTGGTTCTGCCTATTCCTGTTCATCTTCCGCAGAAATTGCAAACTGGGCCAAACAGGAGGTTAAAGGCACTGACTCTCCAAGTCGGGAGAGTGTTAGTAAAGCGTCTGGAATGTTGCACCCGAGTACCAGGGGACGAAAACTGACACATATTGGAACACGTCTCCCGATCACACGGTTGATCATACTCTGGCTTCCAAATGCATGTTTTAGCTGAAGGAAGAATACCTTAAACCTGGAGAGTTGAGACCCGTGGAATGGGTACCATGCAATATGACTTCAAAGGGTCTTCATTTGCTCACTGAACCTCTCCAATCCTATCACTGCTGCGTTTATGCCCCTGCACACACGCTTGATTCTCTTTCGGAGACATAGCAATCCATAGGTTTTAAGATACTTCCTAGTCAGGTACATTCTTAGGTGTTTAATATGGGGTGTTGAATCCATTTCGTTGAGCAAGGAGTAGCTCTTGTCTATTCCATATTTGGCTTAAGGAACTTTATCTGTGCTCATTTCAATCTCTGGTTTTATGCAGCACCCCAACTCACCTTTCCCCTTAAGCAAGCATAAGTTGATTTTCTAAATTTGAGACCCTGTTCTGTTTTGTAATTCAGTTCCTATGTAGCCAAGTTTACATTCCGTGTATTAGTGATATCTTATGATGTTTCTTTTCCTGTGTGACTTATTTCAGTTAGAATCATCATACCTGAATCCACTCATTATGCAGCTACGGGCCTGATGACATAGATTTCATTGCTGAGTGATATTGCATTGTACGTAAGTACCACAACTTCTTTATCCATTTTTCACTTTCTGCGATATTGAACTTGTACCGTAAACCAGGTTCTTGTAAACAGAGCCGTCCCAACCTTTGGGGTGGCTGTGTCTTTTTGATTTTAATTTCCCTAAGCTATAGGACCATAAGTGGAAGTGCCCTAGGCTCTGTTGCTTTGATTTTTAGATGTTTCAGGAAACACCATACACTTCTCCCGAGTGGCTGTTGGCAATTTACATCCTGCCCATCAGCATAACAAGGCTCCCAGTTCTCCATGGCCTGTCCTGCCTTTCTGGATTTTACACTTTTTTCAGATGGCCCTTTTGACCGGGGGGAAGTGAGACTTCATTGTAGTGCAGATTTCCTTTGCAAGCTTGCTTGGTTGGCCAAAAAGGGCGTATGTGTTTTTTCCTGAATATATTCAGGTAAAAACACATACTCCCTTTTTGGCCAAGTGCATCATTGTGGACGTTCTGCCTCTTTTCCTATGCTTTAAATGCAATTCCAGTCTACCTCCTGAGATCGGTTTCCTGCAATTCTGCCCCGCTTTCAAGTCCTCTTGGCAGCCTTACTTCAGTATATTTTTGGACGATAGCTGTCATTTATAACTCTGCAGGTTTGTGAATTACAGTGCCCCTGAGCTCCTTTCTTCAACTCGCTTTCTCGTGAGCTGGCCGCAACACCGCAGGATGGCTTCAGGCCCTAATCTGGTTCCGGCACGGCACGCTGAGCCTTTGGTTAATTCCTCTTCCTGGTGGGAAATGAGAGTTAAATTTGCCCGTCCAGACACCTCCAGCTAGTCTGTCATTGGTTCTCCCTATTCCTGTTCATCTTCCGCAGAAATTGCAAACTGGGCCAAACAGGAGGTTAAAGGCACTGACTCTCCAAGTCGGGAGAGTGTTAGTAAAGCGTCTGGAATGATGCACCCGAGTACCAGGGGACGAAAACTGACACATATTGGAACACGTCTCCCGATCACACGGTTGATCATACTCTGGCTTCCAAATGCATGTTTTAGCTGAAGGAAGAATACCTTAAACCTGGAGAGTTGAGACCCGTGGAATGGGTACCATGCAATATGACTTCAAAGGGTCTTCATTTGCTCACTGAACCTCTCCAATCCTATCACTGCTGCGTTTATGCCCCTGCACACACGCTTGATTCTCTTTCGGAGACATAGCAATCCATAGGTTTTAAGATACTTCCTAGTCAGGTACATTCTTAGGTGTTTAATATGGGGTGTTGAATCCATTTCGTTGAGCAAGGAGTAGCTCTTGTCTATTCCATATTTGGCTTAAGGAACATTATCTGTGCTCATTTCAATCTCTGGTTTTATGCAGCACCCCAACTCACCTTTCCCCTTAAGCAAGCATAAGTTGGTTTTCTAAATTTGAGACCCTGTTCTGTTTTGTAATTCAGTTCCTATGTAGCCAAGTTTACATTCCGTGTATTAGTGATATCTTATGATGTTTCTTTTCCTGTGTGACTTATTTCAGTTAGAATCATCATACCTGAATCCACTCATTATGCAGCTACGGGCCTGATGACATAGATTTCATTGCTGAGTGATATTGCATTGTACGTAAGTACCACAACTTCTTTATCCATTTTTCACTTTCTGCGATATTGAACTTGTACCGTAAACCAGGTTCTTGTAAACAGAGCCGTCCCAACCTTTGGGGTGGCTGTGTCTTTTTGATTTTAATTTCCCTAAGCTATAGGACCATAAGTGGAAGTGCCCTAGGCTCTGTTGCTTTGTTTTTTAGATGTTTCAGGAAACACCATACACTTCTCCCGAGTGGCTGTTGGCAATTTACATCCCGCCCATCAGCATAACAAGGCTCCCAATTCTCCATGGCCTGTCCTGCCTTTCTGGATTTTACACTTTTTTCAGATGGCCCTTTTGACCGGCGGGAAGGAGACTTCATTGTAGTGCAGATTTCCTTTGCAAGCTTGCTTGGTTGGCCAAAAAGGGCGTATGCGTTTTTTCCTGAATATATTCAGGAAAAAAGGCATACGCCCTTTTTGGCCAAGTGCATCATTGTGGACGTTCTGCCTCTTTTCCTATGCTTTAAATGCAATTCCAGGCTACCTCCTGATATCGGTTTCCTGCAATTCTGCCCCGCTTTCAAGTCCTCTTGGCAGCCTTACTTCAGTATATTTTTGGACGATAGCTGTCATTTATAACTCTGCAGGTTTGTGAATTACAGTGCCCCTGAGCTCCTTTCTTCAACTCGCTTTCTCGTGAGCTGGCCGCAACACCGCAGGATGGCTTCAGGCCCTAATCTGGTTCCGGCACGGCACGCTGAGCCTTTGGTTAATTCCTCTTCCTGGTGGGAAATGAGAGTTAAATTTGCCCGTCCAGACACCTCCATCTAGTCTGTCATTGGTTCTGCCTATTCCTGTTCATCTTCCGCAGAAATTGCAAACTGGGCCAAACAGGAGGTTAAAGGCACTGACTCTCCAAGTCGGGAGAGTGTTAGTAAAGCGTCTGGAATGTTGCACCCGAGTACCAGGGGACGAAAACTGACACATATTGGAACACGTCTCCCGATCACACGGTTGATCATACTCTGGCTTCCAAATGCATATTTTAGCTGAAGGAAGAACACCTTAAACCTGAAGAGTTGAGACCCGTGGAATGGGTACCATGCAATATGACTTCAAAGGGTCTTCATTTGCTCACTGAACCTCTCCAATCCTATCACTGCTGCAATTATGCCCCTGCACACACGCTTGATTCTCTTTCGGAGACATAGCAATCCATAGGTTTTAAGATACTTCCTAGTCAGGTACATTCTTCGGTGTTTAATATGGGGTGTTGAATCCATTTCGTTGAGCAAGGAGTAGCTCTTGTCTATTCCATATTTGGCTTAAGGAACTTTATCTGTGCTCATTTCAATCTCTGGTTTTATGCAGCACCCCAACTCACCTTTCCCCTTAAGCAAGCATAAGTTGGTTTTCTAAATTTGAGACCCTGTTCTGTTTTGTAATTCAGTTCCTATGTAGCCAAGTTTACATTCCGTGTATTAGTGATATCTTATGATGTTTCTTTTCCTGTGTGACTTATTTCAGTTAGAATCATCATACCGGAATCCACTCATTATGCTGCTACGGGCCTGATGACATAGATTTCATTGCTGAGTGATATTGCATTGTACGTAAGTACCACAACTTCTTTATCCATTTTTCACTTTCTGCGATATTGAACTTGTACCGTAAACCAGGTTCTTGTAAACAGAGCCGTCCCAACATTTGGGGTGGCTGTGTCTTTTTGATTTTAATTTCCCTAAGCTATAGGACCATAAGTGGAAGTGCCCTAGGCTCTGTTGCTTTGTTTTTTAGATGTTTCAGGAAACACCATACACTTCTCCAGAGTGGCTGTTGGCAATTGACATCCCGCCCATCAGCATAACAAGGCTCCCAGTTCTCCATGGCCTGTCCTGCCTTTCTGGATTTTACACTTTTTTCAGATGGCCCTTTTGACCGGGGGGAAGTGAGACTTCATTGTAGTGCAGATTTCCTTTGCAAGCTTGCTTGGTTGGCCAAAAAGGGCGTATGCGTTTTTTCCTGAATATATTCAGGAAAAAACGCATACGCCCTTTTTGGCCAAGTGCATCATTGTGGACGTTCTGCCTCTTTTCCTATGCTTTAAATGCAATTCCAGGCTACCTCCTGAAATCGGTTTCCTGCAATTCTGCCCCGCTTTCAAGTCCTCTTGGCAGCTTTACTTCAGTATATTTTTGGACGATAGCTGTCATTTATAACTCTGCAGGTTTGTGAAT